>NC_079451.1:12982489-13282489 GCF_903798145.1 Danio aesculapii
AGTTTTCGATGCATTCTGTGTGTTTCGCATAAAGAGGATTCCAAATAGAATGTTTCTGCGTGCAACTTCGATTTCACGGCAATATAATTTGACGCTTGAACAGACGCAGCTCAAGTGTTGATGTTAAGGGGCTCTTTCAGCCGACTGTCAGATGGCTTTTCCATCTGATTGATGCCAGTGATACTGGAGAAGAAACGCACTGGTTTCGCTGGGCCAGTCAAATAGAGTTCAGATACATAGCAATGGTTTTCATCGAACGAACCTTTTTGTCGAGATAAAAGCGTAAGCCACGACACCAAATTATACGAGGTTCTCATTTAACGAAAGCCAAAAGATCTACATATTAACGTGTTTTCGATAACCAAAACGAAGATTTATTGTCATTTAAATTTGTGGTGTCTTTCCAGAGACACAAATAAGAGTAGCCATCTACATGAGCATAGAATTAAACAGAGGTTTGACAGCAAACAAAATAGCCTAACTATTACAATCTCACGTTAAGAAAACAGAAAAGGAACAAGCTATTGCTGCTCAGTTTATGATTCTGCGATTGTATAATAATAATAATAATAATAATAATAATAATAATAATAATAATAATAATAATAATAATAATAAGAATGATGATGATAACAATAATAATAATAGCCCAATAATAACAAGGACAACAACAACAACAACAACAACAACAACAACAACAACAACAACAACAACAACGACGATACTACTACTACTACTACTAAAAATAATAATAGAAATATAATAATAATAATAATAATAATAATAATAATAATAATAATAATAATAATAATAATAGTCAGTTTTATTAAACAGGAGGCTTGGAATGAAAATCTTGCTAGATGCGTTTTATAGCCTACATTAGAAAACGTTCAAATAGAACCTTAAAACTATTTAGACATATAGAAATAAGATATAGCCTACTTATTAACTCAAACAATGTGGAAATCAAAAGAAAAATAATAAATACTATAGAAGAAAAACAATTATAACCAAAAAAATATTTGTTGTTCCAGCAGCTGCATAGATTTCCTATCTATTGCGTTTTTTTATTTCACTTAACTAACCGTGTTTAATTACTTTTCGCTGGATTCGTCCAATCTGCATATTAGTGCAAATGAAAGCCTGAATGTAAACAAATGATCCACAAAATTTTTATTCAGTGTATAAAGTTTCTTAAGGAGAGCAATGGGCATCACCTAAACTTTAATAAATATAGCCATATTCTATGGCCTAATAGTAGCAATTAATTGATTTATGTAAACTTAAATTAGTGAAATTTAAAATTCATATTAATTTATTTTCTTAATTTTAATAAATTGCTGACATTCTTAACAACCATTAATTAATAAACCATTCGTTAATTTTGTAAAGCATGGAGACAAAAATTCGAAAACACTTTGGACCCGAATATTGCATGAGGAGGTGGCATCCGAACACCATCGTGTCATCTAAATGGTTTTAACCCGTATTTTGCTCTGTGCTCTGTGCTGGAACACCCAAGTGGAGCTGGTCTCCCGGGAGATCTGCGGGACACCCATCTTACAAGCTGTAATGCCGCTTTAACCCATTGCTGGGGAGGGACCGTTCACACTACCCCGATTTAAGACCAAATACTCTTAATCCCGCTGATGTCCCACACTATATTAATGCACAACACAGACGCTTAATCTACGCCCTAAAATTAGAAAGGCAGTTTCACTGCAATATGCCGAATAGAATTAGGTTAGTCTTTGTAATAGTCTTTAAGGCATTTTAAACGCCGGGCAATGCGTTTACATGTAAAAGTATTATATTCTCCCCCAAAACAGATTAAAAAATTTTCATACAGCAATAACAATTATCCCAGCTATTTAAACTACTTCCTACTATTGTTTTGTTTCGTTTAAATGTTTTTGGAATACTTCCATATTTATCTATTGGTCATTTTATAACAATGTCAGTACACATTTTATCCCCTAAAGATGACCTTGTTGTTTACTTTAAAATTAAAAGAGGTATGAGAAAGCAATAAGTGTATATTTAAATATAAAATAACATTACATAATTTTATTGATCTGCATATATGAACAGACAGCTCTCCAAAGCTTGACCAATATATTCCACACAGCAAAATATGAACTGAATCTACAGTATCTCAAGTCTAAATCATGCAAAAAAAAACTATGCACTATATTTGTCTAGAAAAATGCATGTTTTCTTACTTTTGTAATTAATTGTTTGCATGTAATGTGAAACAATGGATACTATATAAACCCCATGTAAGTGATATTCAAGCTATCTTGAATACAACGTGCTGATTTATTTATAACACCCATGAGCATTTCTTGAACAACTTTTTAATAGCATAAGTAGTGGCATTGAACATGAATCATAAGCATATATACGGTGCTCAGCATACACCCCTCACAAATCTATCTATGAAATTCATATTTTTAAAAGGAAGCTATATAATATTATTTTTGTGCATATACATTTGATTAGTCAGTACTGAAGCCAAATCTGGAGCTTATCTAACAAAATAACTTATGATAACGGTCCAAAAACTGGTACACCCAAATTCATATGTTACAGAAAAATATTTAATGCAAATTAAAAAAAAAAAAAGGAAAATCAAGAGAAGCAAAATAATAAAAAAAATTAGTTGAAATTTTGTAGGTTGTACTTTTTTTGCAATATTTTTCTTGCATTTAATTGTATTATCTTTCGATAGCTTAATATGTTTGGTGACCAAAATATTATTTTAATAAATACATCTGTTTAATAAATCTGTTTTGTTTAAATGCACCAAAACACATCGCCTATATTCACTGTGAAATGGATAACAATATTCATTTTCAAAATGGGTGTACTCAATTATGATGAGCACTGTATATTTACTTTTATATTAGCTTATATTTATATACATATAAATGTATTTTTACTCATGATGCTTTTAACCCTGCTCTTAAGACAATAAATATAAGTCTATAGTAAATGGTTAGTGGTTTGACGATCTGGTCAAATGCAGCGGAAATAGTGCAAGAGTGTGATGGGTCAGGGCTGTGTTCACACTCATTCAACGGATTGGTGTGAAATTCTTGCTGTGCCAAAGCACAAGCCCATTTAACAAGCTAGCAATCTAAGTCACTGCTCAAACATCAGCATCCTTTAGAGATAATATTACCTGGATAAATGGCAGATTCTGTTTCATGGCTGAAATAGTCAGGATATTAAATAAGAAATGACAACAAGGGACTCTCAGTTGTTAACGTCAGCTATGCCATCGCATGTGCATTGACGTACATGTGTACACGGCACAGATGCCAATAGTTCCAACTTGCCCAACATTTCCTGTGGTCAAACGCTGTGGGTAAAATCGAAGTCAACGGGAAGGACACTTGACTCATTAAATCTTAATGAAAGCAATAAACACAGACGCCAGGAATTCATTCAGACCTCCAAACCAATCTCCATTTCTCAGCAAAGGCAAACAAGCCCAGATGCCCCAGCGTGATTCCCTGCATAACAAAAGCGAATCAGATTGTGTCCTGCATGTGTTCCCGATGCCGAAATGGTAAAGGCGATAGGTTATTCCAAGATAGAGCTTGTCCAATTTATTGTACGTGAGAGGAGTATGTCACAAAGGTGATTTCTGCATATTTTTATTTCAGCATTGAAGAGCTTGTAGTTTAGAAGGTGATGGACAAGCTCATGCGGCATTCATGAGAAGATTTTTCCTCCTCAAGTTTTATGGAGACTGCATGCACACACACACACACACACACACACACACACACACACACACACACACACACACACACACACACACACACACACACACACACACACACACACACACACACACACACACACAATAATCTGCATCTATGAGTTTTATACTGATAGCTCTTTTTGTTTATTGCAGAATGAAACTTGATGAAGATAAAGCTTCTTTATAAACAATATTCACAGTGACATTCAAATCATTTGCCTGTTAACAAAAGGATGGGAAAGTAAATTCCAGATGATGCTCTATTGTTAGATCAAACATTTCTTGATGCTGTTCGTCGCCATGGGCAAATTTAACCTGCTAGTAAACATATATCCAGGATCTCTAGCCATAGTGTCCCCAGAGACTCCACGGCAAGAGCACTTAAAGTAAATCCCCCAACTCAGAGCTAAATAATTCACCAACCCTTTCTCAAACTAAAGGCAATCTTCAATTTAATCCAGTATAAATGCATTTATCACAAAGAGATTAATGTGTGGCTGTTGCCTGTTAAAAAGCCCTCTGCTATGTTCGAGTAGTAGTGGTCCCCTGACACAGCATGTTTAACCCCGATCCTCATGCTCACAGTGTCATCGCAGACAGTTTAATTCAATTTCCTGTCAGATCAAGAGCTCCTCTCATTGTTGTGAGGCTGAGTTATTATCACCAATCATGTCTTTGTTTTCCAATTTACAGAAGCGATGACAATGGCACCAATTAGTGAAAACGTTAACAAGGCCCTACATCTGAAGAGTGTTTAACAGTAATGCAAAAACAATTGTGAACCCTTATCCCCTAGAAGAGCATATCAATAATTTCTTAAATAACTTTTCAGCAATTAAATCTTAAAAGAACCAATTGTTTCTAAGCATAAAGAAAATGTCTGGATTTTTGGAATGTAATTGTTTTTTGGATTTTAAAGGTTCTTTGTGGAACCATTGATGCCAAGCTTTTTTTATGATGCTTTTAATGATGCATCCAAAAACAGGTATTTAAAAATTCTATTTACATGACTGTGTATTTAATGGTTTTACTGTGGGAAAGATCCCAAAAAGCATTGCAAAAAATGTAGTCAAATTGAGAAAATAGTCCTTTTCAATGAAGTATATTTTATTACGCATTACAATTTAATTCTGTTTCATGTTTATTTGTTTGTAACAATAAGCTTTTTTTATAAAACTCGGACTAGTGGTATTTGTTTGGTACTGTATCATGAACAATTTTTTGTTTCAATGAAAATTGCTGCAAGGTTTAGCCTTACAAAATACCACAAAGAGACAGAGCTTAATGTGCATATACCATTGAAAAGCTTTGGACTAATAGCAGATATTTAAAGGTAAATGTATTTATACATTATAATAAATCAACATCCTACGGAGAAAATGTATGTTTTTTTATCTTTGTAACTCAATTGTTAAACTTTAATATTGTTAACAAAAAAGAAAGAGAAAATAGTAAGGAAATGTTGTTTCGCTGTTATTTTTTTTTTGCAAAGCTTTATTCGGTAGGCTACAGTACTACACTGTAAAAAAATTACATGACTAAAAGACAAGACAAATGTTTTATGTGTCTGTAACTAATTTTAATCAGTTAAACAGATTTCATCTAATGTTTTTGTTATGCTAAGATTGGTCACACTTTATTTTGATGGTCTGTTTGTTGAATTTAAGTTACATTGCATCTATTTGCCAACTAATTCGCATTAGATTATAAGTAGACTGTTAGGTTGGGGTTAGGGTTGGGGTTAGGGTTAGGGTTAGTGTAAATTGACAGTTAAATTCTTATAGTCAGTTAAATGTCTGTTGAAGGAGCAGTTTCAACAAATAATAAGCAGACAATCTACTAATACCCAAATGGACCATCAAAATAGTGTTACCCTAAGGTTAACTTAATTTTTTAGTCAGTTTGACTGATGCAGGATAATATTACTAGAATAGTTCATCTGATTATTTTGACGAACTAAACTCTGATTGTTTTGATGAACAAAAAAATTTCAGGCAGCAACAATTTTTATATATTTAATTTTTTTTACAATGCAGCAGCAACCGTTACCATAACTGTATATTAGCAAGTTTAAAGGGCTCAACCCAACGGTGAGGTCACTCTTACCATAGACCGTTTTAAAACCAATGCAAACCAAACCTATACCAATGCAAATCATCCACAGAGTCATTTTACATGCAAAACAAAGCATTGTTGGACGATGCCTTGTAATGATAAATATGAGCAGTGAGGCATATATGAGTAGTTCATAATCTAGACAAACGCATGTGCTTTATTGTGATAGGTGAAGAATCATATTGCCTTCACGATGCAAATTCTCTCTCCATTGAAGTTGAAGGAAAATGGGAAAAGATGAATTATTTAGCATTTGCAGCGCCTTTTGATGGTAACGGACAAAAACAATACGTTTACAATTAATTTAAAATGCAAACGGTGCCTGAAAAAACTACTATATTTCTTCTGCGATATTTAAATAGTTCACTTGGCTTGTAAAAAATGGCACAGACTCCTCAAATTTTAACTTTCCAAACTGAGCTTGACCCATAAACGGAAATGGCAACTGAACAGTTGTGTGATTTGGAGGGTCCGCCAGTATCGCTTTCAGCCGAATTTCAATTTCAATATGGCATTTGACTCAAAAAAAACCCTCGATATAGCTATGTGCTTTTCAAAGTCATGTGGCATGTCTCTAAAATATAAAAGCCGCCCACTAAAGGGCTCACGGCTGAAGTGGAGGGCATAATTGCTAGGAAACATCTTACTGAACAGTTGGTGATAAACGTAGTCACCCCCACCTCGGCTTAAAGCAATTAATTCAGGCACCCTGACATCAACTCTCCAATCCTCTGACAGCTTGAAGCCCAAATCAAAATGCTAGTTCTCCTGGGAACAGCAGAAGATAGCCGGATCTTTTCTGGACTGTTTGCTCACTGGGCCTGAGAGCAATCTTCCTTGCCGAATGAAATGCAAGGACACAAACAATGTGCCGGAGAGAGAATGGAAGACGGGGAATGAACAGTTTGGACTATTTGCTCAGCAGAAGGGCAGTCACAATAGCTGGCCCATAGCTTTCCCATGCATCAAGCCTCTTAGTCTTAGGGCTCCTTTGTTGCTGGGTTTCGTTCAGATAAGAGTCCAGCTGCCCCATGTGTTTAATTCTCATTGTATGTTGTACTGTATGCTCATTTAGATACTTTTGCACAGTTTTTTTCACAAATCGGGGAGCAGGCATGCATATGTGCGTGTCTGAGTGTGGACAAGCTTCACCTCTACATGTGCTCTCGTTTAAAGGGAAAGACAAGAGAAAATGGGGGTCAAGATTATGCTTTGAGGACTATACCTTATCTTGTAGACTATAGGAACTCTGATGTGGGGTTTGAGCTGGTGATACAGTTGATCTCCAATGTGTTTCATGAGTATATCTTTTTCATGAGAAATTAAAAAATGCAGTGGCTACTCTGTTGGAGAGCTCACGTGGTTCTTTATTGTGAGTGCACAATGTTAGAGTAATAGCTTATAACAATAAGATCTCATTTGTTAATGTTGGTAAATGCTTAAACAAGCAATTGTCAATATATTTTTTTATTGCATAAAAAACAACTTTAGTTCAGTGTAGACATAAGATGCAGTTAAGATGTAAAGAAATGAACTAGGATTAAGAAATACTGTGAAAGAATTGTTCATTGTTAGTTCATGTTAACTAACCTTTTTGTGAAGTATTACCCGATTGTTATGCTCTTTTTTCAATTAATCAACAGTTAAAAAATTAACAAACAGGCAATGGGTTTCAGTTATCCTAAATAATAATCTGAATGTTATATGAATACAATTTCACCACATGACTTGAATAGCTCTGTTTGAAAGAATTCATCAACCTTTGATTTTGGCCACAATTTCATCTGAGAGGAGAGTGAGAATGATGGAGAGGGTCGGGATGATTGCCTTTAACACAGAGATCGTCATTTCTAATTTGACGTAACCTTTGTTGTTTGTTTTATTACGGAGCTACAAAAAAAGCAAACTGAAACTGAATATTTCAATTAAATGTTGTAAATGAGACTGTTTTTAAAAAAATGTAAATACTGTCACACATAGAAGACTGTGCAGAAGCAAATCAAGGCATAACTAGTGTAATTCTGTTTGTTTAGTTTTACCTGTAACAAGTTAATTATAAAATGTAAAAATAACACTGTATTAGTTAATATAAAACAATATTTTCTAGTCATTTTAAACTATTATTAAACACATTAGGAAATTACCCATGACAACTATATTTACCTCTGATCCACTAGCCTCAATCAAGTTTGGTTTTGGCCCTTCATACTTATCTACTAATGAACAGTTAAGATCTTAAAAATAGGCAGTCAATAAGCTAGTAGTTAATAGGATAAATTGTGACCTAAACTAAAGTGTTACCCAATAAACTAATTAAAAAATAAATATAACAGGCCAAAGATAAGTGAAATAAATAGTGCTTTTTGCTTAAAAAAAAAGTCAAACAGTATCCAGGTACAGAAATTGAATAATCAAATTTAAATAGCACTACACAGTATTCATTGTATGAATAATTAAAGAAAAATAAACTTTGTTAAAGTTACACACATTACAATTTGTGCTTTAAACTCTCTTGAAATGTTCACACAACCACAGGCCTTAAAACATGCAAATTCTGTCCTGGTTAACTATAATTCTCAACTCAACATACATCCTGTAATGTGACAATTGCAGATGCACACAGTACAACATCGATGCTGAAGCAATATATTTTGCTGATTTTTTTTTACTAAGCCATATTTGTTTTGTGGTTAAGTCTATTGTAAAATATACATCAAAATGATACCGTTTGGTCATGCATTAACTGGAAGACAATGAGCTTTTTGTAAAACATGTGGGTTTGATTTTGTCTTAAAAGTGCCTCACACACAATAGCATTTTATAACTTTACAGTTTGTCTATTTCTGATAAATTTTTGGTTCATCAAAAAGAAAACTTGAACATAATAGCCAGCTATCTGAATATAAGAAGAGCTGATTTCGTTCTAAGGACTCAGAGACTAATGCTAATGTATTAGTGCACAAATAATACACTTCATGCAGTTAGATTTTATAAATAATTTTTGCTGCTTGATCACAAATTTTAAGGGCAGAGAATGTAATTGTCCGTGTTAGAGGGCATGTATTCACAACAAACAAAGGCATAGTTTTATGATAGCATGACTGAGTGTGGAGTTAGAGTTGTGGTCTTCATCACATCCTAAGGGACAGAAATCACATTCATGGGTGTGCTAAAGTATTTAAAACTTATTAATAGGAAGCAGAGAAAGGCTGAACGATATTTCTGAAACAATTGCTGATGAGAGACAAGCGGCACAAAAGCTTTAAATATTCCACAGTCAACTGCTTCCAGTTCATCATCAGCAACATTATTTTATCTAAATACTGTACATTTTAGGTTTATGTTATAATGCTGTTCTGTGCAATCTAATAAAACAGAACATATTAAAAAAGAATATATTCTTAGGTGTTTTTCAGTTTTCTATAAAACCAAGACCGAAATCAAGGGTGTGCGATGCCATTAGCATCTTCGGTGTTTGGACTTTCAGCAGTGAAATTTAAACCACACTGAACTAAACTAATCTGAACTTAAACTCTGAAAACTGAACTGACACTGTTTCAATTTACTATAATCTTCTATGTGAAGCTGCTTTGACACAATCTACATTGTAAAAGCGCTATAGAAATAAAGATGAATTGAATTAGCAATGGCGATAGAGAACAAGGTCCATGTCACTAATTAAAATGGCTTATTTCTGCATTTGAACATTTGGGATAATGCAAGTACACAATTCAGCAAAATATATAGCACTGTTCTAGATGCAGTTAAGATGTAAAGAAATGAACTAGGAATAAGAATACTATAAAAGAATTGTTTATTGTAAGTTCATGTTAACTAACCTTATTGTCAAGTCTTACCCAACTCTTATGCTCAATGTTTTAAAATGATATGAATACAATTTCACCACAGGACTTGATTAGCTCTGTTTGAAAGAATTCATCATTTTTGATTTATTGGGGTGATTTTGCAAAGAAGTGAATCATGCAAAAATATACAATATAAAACGGTTATACTTTAGTTTAGGTAACGCTTCACGGTATTATTATTAACAAACCATTAACATTTCTAGCTTAATAAACTACTAATTAGCTGTTTATAAATAGTTATTAAGGTAGAAGTTGTGTTTAGGTTTTGGGGAGGATTAGGGATGCAGAATAATATCATACTTTAGTTTTTGGATTTTAGTTTTTGAATGTTTTAATGGGGAAAAAATCATATTGTGACTTTAATGAAACCCAAATTAATGTATTTTGTGTTTTCTGTTGATATGCAAATATGCTAGTGTGTATATTTGCACGTGTGTGTGTGTGTGTATGTGTGTGTGTGTGTGTGAACAGGTTGTGTGTAAGATGGTGCAGCCTTATGCTTCACTGATAGTAAAGTAAAGCTCTGTTCATGGCTTTTCAACACTTCTTTAAGTTGCCACCACTGTATAATTTATGGGTGCTGAGAATCACTGTGTTGAAATATGATGCAGATCTGTAGAGCACAGAAATTGTTGCGAACAACTGAGTCATATAAGATGAAACGCACAAAATCTAGGTGATTAGCAAGTACCGGAACATGCCAAGGATTCAGCAATGGGAACACACACGAACAAAAAACACGCCCTGCTGAGGGGCTCTTATGCAATGAAACTTGCTAAAACACTTGTCAAAGCGATACAATGTTTTGGTCATGCATTAACTGAAGGACCATAAGCCAGGAATGTTAAGAGTAATATGTTTATATAGATATTTGGTATAAAAAAAGTGTAAAAATTTGAAAGTAGCTGATTTTATTTATTATTTTGTTAAATCTAGAAACAAATTATTTGATCTAAGATGAATTTATGTGTAGCATTGAATAGCAGGTTTTATACACTAAACAGAGGGAAGATCATTCATTCATTCATTTATTAATTTTCTTTTCGGCTTAGTCCCTTTATTAATCTGCGGTCGCCACAGCAGAATGAACCGCCAACTTATCCAGCACATGTTTTACGCAGCAGATGCCCTTCCAGCCGCAACCTATCTCTGGGAAATAGAGAGAAGACCAATATTTTAAAAAGTTTTGATTCAATGTTTTAAATAAATGAATCAGTTTTGAGTTCGGTTTTAGCTTAAAAAGTAACAAAAACATACACTCTAAAAGTGTCATATACTGTGATTCACAGGTGTTTTAAATTTCTTTACAATTTATGAATTGCATTATTGGACTTTTATCTCTGCTCTGTCAATATTTGATGTTAAAAATTCAACTCTGCAGTATAAAAAAGTGACTTTTATTGACATAATAGTAGTTTAAAATAATATGTAATAAATAAAATAACGACACTTCAGTGTGTAAAACACTGAAGTTATATATCAGTAAAAGCAGTGGCAGTTGATTGTAAAGCACCATAATTTGCAACAGCATTCCAGACAATATGTTACTTCAAAACGATTAAAAATGCCAATATAAAAAATCAAGGTCCTGTTATGCAAAACAAACAAACAAACATGAATGACAAAATATGAAAAACTGTTTATTTACATTTATTATTTTTATAGTGTAATAACTAAAACAAAAACGAAACAAATAAATAAAATAATGAACAAATATTGATTTAAAAACTAATACTAATTTTTGCCGTTACAGTGGCACAGTAAGTAGCACAATCGCCTCACAGCAAGAAGGTCTCTGGTTCGAGCCTCGGCTGGGTCAGTTAGCATTTTTGTGTGAAGTTTGCATGTTCTCCCTTCTTTCATGTGGGTTTCCTCCAGATGCTCCGGTTTCCCCCACAAGTCTAAAGACATGCGGTATAGGTGAATTGGGTAGGCTAAGTTGTCCATAGTGTATGTGTGTGAATGAGTGTGTATGGATGTTTCCCAGTGCTGGGTTGCAACTGGAAGGGCATCAGCTGCATAAAAAATATGCTGGATAAGTTGGCTGTTCATTCCGCTGTGGGGACCCAAGATTAATAAAGGGACTAAGCCGAAAAGAAAATGAATGAATGAATATTAATTTGAGTGATACTAAAATTACAGAATTTTCAAATAAACTCCTTTCTCCTTTTTCACTTTATTTGATATGTTCCAAAATATAATAGCAAAAAAAAACTAAAAAAAATCTCTGTGAAGAATCTCTTTAGAAATGCTGCTTTCGCTCTCACTCACAGGTCTGGTCTGAAAGAGTATAGATAAGAGTGACTCGGCCATACAATGTCCTCTCAGTAGGTTTCATTGACCGACTCATGGCACCGGCCAGGTATGCCAGCAATGTTTAACCAGCTATCCATCTTCTACCTGAGGCTGGTAAACAAGCACCTTTGTTTAAGGCGCACAACGGTTAGTGCCTGCTCTGACTCAACAAATGAACTATTTATTTCCCCATTGGCCTGGGCTCAGAAAATATGCCTCTTTATAATCCGCTTTTTATTTGTGTGACAGCAGAGTGTGGTAATACATGTCTGTGTGTGGGAGGGCCGAGGGGCCACACGGTCTGGTTAACTAGTGATTTCCGTGGTGAACTCATGTTCCAGCCTCTTATCGTTAGTGTCCAGGGTGAACAAACAAACAGCGTGTGGTGTAAATCTGGTGGAAGTCTGAACTTTGTGGGTTCAGTCATCTTTCTGTGCATTTAACAAAATCTCTATTTGTATACTGTAACAAGTGAGGTTGGGTTTACCTAAAAAGTCAATGAACGCATTGTCTTAAAATGATTAAGTAACTTAACTGTGCATGATTTTAAAAAGTAAGTTAAGTCAACATAACAGTGTAAAGTTACAATTACTCACTTTTTTAAAGTGTACCTATACTTCAATATAAAATAAACAAAGAATAAATGTAATAATAAGGTCCCATTGTTAATGTTAGTTAACAATGAGCAACATGTACTGTATATTACAGTTTTTCTTAATTTCTAGATTGTTATAAGTAATGCAATTCTTTTCAGTGATGGTTTATTACAATGGAAAGCAATTTTTTTTACCATCCTTTGGTATAAAGCAATTAATGCCACCATAACTATGCAAAGGTTGCTCTCAGATACAAATCTGAACCTAGGACCAACATTTATGCCAGGATATTTGAAACAACCCAGCATTAAAGTAAGCAACCCAGCATTTTCATGTTTGACTAAATACTGTAAGCCCCAGTATTAATTGTGCTTGGTAAAACTCTATAGGAACAAACTCTAAAATGCAGGTATGTTTCAACCAAAATTTGTATCTTACCTAAAATAAGGTGTCGCCAACCTTTGACATCCACAGAACCTTCTCACTGCACAAATGTTTTGTCTTTATGCTGGAAATAATTGTAACTGTACGTTGTATGGTTCTTTGAGGAACCCACAATGATTTTTGAATGACATTGCTGCAAAATGCCGCATTTGGAAGCGTTATTATTCAGAGTGAAGGTAATTGTATGGTGGGTATTTGGGGTCTTTGGAACAACCAATGGCAAGTTCAGGCAAAAGTACATTTAGAGTAATCTCAGCATCTTTTCAGCTCAGGATTGTGGCTCAGTCAGCTTAATTCCTCAAAGATGGATGTGGTCCAGACTAGCACAAAAGCAACACAGGCTGGAAGTGCATCAGTCTATATTTTTGTAAACCTCCCAAAACATAAAACCCCTAAAACATACATTTATGCAGTTTCAAAGTAAAATTAACATTATGGGGTAGCATAAAGGCATAAAAAGATTAAAGAAATGTAAAATCAAGGTAAAACTATGTGGTTGAAGTGCACTTTTCTTTTCCTACATTTGCTTCTGAAAACACCATTGGTTTGGTTTAGGGTTTAGGTCAGTAGACCCACCACCTCATCTTGTGTATGGAAACACATGTATTAGCCGGCAGCTCGCTCTCTGCAACTCTCAAATGGTCGCCCACTGAAGCTAAGCAGGGCTGTGCCTGGTCAGTACCTGGATGGGAGACCACATGTAAAACCTAGGTTGCTGCCCGAGGTGGTGTTAGTGAGACCAGCAGGGGGTGCTTAACCTGCAGTCTGTGTGGGTCCTAACGACCCAGTATATTGATAGGTATTCTCTGTGGTTGATAAAAATCCCAGGATGTCCTTCAAAAATGAGCAGTGGTTTAACCCCAGCATGGCTAAATTTGCCCACTGGCCTCTGTCCATCATGGTCTCTCAACTATACCCATATCATAATTGGCTTCATCACTTTGCACTCTGTGTTGTGCAGTCTGGCGCACCATGTAGTGTCTAGAAAAGCACTATATAAATGTAAGGAATTATTATTATTATCTGAATCAAACATGTAGCTCAGTAATGTATCTCAGATTCAGAATGTGGATCCATCATCCATCATACCCAAAGCAAAGTACTTCAGGTTTTGCAAAATTGTATGATGAGGTACATATTTTCAATGAGCCTGGGAATGAGATCTTCCAATGAGATCATATCGACCTCTTGTTCTCTGTCACCATATCAACTGAGACCTCAGCACTGTTTTAGTGGAATATGTTGTTTTGCTCAACTTAAATGATTATTCTTGTAATATATAATGAGCATGACTCGTAATACTTGCATTACTTTCATTATCATAATCATGTTGAGTGTGCTTTTCTTTTTTAGATGTGAGTGATCTTCACCATCATGTCATGCTCCTCCATCATTTGGCAACTGCCTTTCCATAAAGCAGGTTTACCTGTCGCAGCCCACAGTCACGTCTGACTTGGATGCATGAGCAAGATAACATTCACATCTGCAACGTCAAGAGAGAGGGGCACAAGGAAGCCTGACATTAATCATTAACAGCGCTAAAAGCCCCTGCTTTTGTATTCCCATGGAGCCGGGTGCATCTGTGATCATGTGACCTGCACAGAGGAGATTGGGGGAGTGAGCGCTAAAGCAAACACAGGTGTTTGGGCTGCTGCTGTTAGGGACAACTGCAAACACAGTCCACCATACTCACCCACAACCTCACTACAGCCAATCAGAGACACAGACGGCCCTGCCTGACATTTCACTTGACAATTAAGACTCTTTGATTGCCTAATAAAGTTTCAGTACAGACTGATGTAAGGAGCTGTGGATTCTTAATTAAGCACCATAAACAGGTACAAACTATTTAACATAATAGGAACAGACTAAGTACACAATGCTTGTTTTCCTTATAAACAATAATACTTAATCACAACAGCCATAACAGGTCATACAGGGAAATACAACATTCTCCACTTGAAACACCCCATGCAAATAATTTGTTACCTTATTATTTACATGAAGCATATATACCAATACTAAAATATTTATTATATTAAAAATAAAGTGAATCAAGATTAGTACCCGATTTAGTACCCGTCAAACGTTTTTAGGATTTTATTACAGATTTACAAATTTAATGTGTTTTTACAGAGGTCATCATGGCAAATCAGTTATTAGAAAGTAGTTGTTAAAACTATTATGTTTAGAAATTAAATAATAAATAAGTTCTTATCTTCGTTAAACAGAAATTGGGGAAAACTTTAATAAATAAAAATTTTACAGAAGGGCTAATAATTCTGACTTCAACTGTACATATTAACACATTTAATTATATTTTATTTGTCTAATCTGACATCATTTAAAGCGCAGGCTGCACGGTGGCGCAATGGGTAGCATGTTTGCCTCACAGCAAGAAGGTCGCTGGTTCGAGCCTTGGATGGGTCAGTTGGCGTTTCTGTGTGGAGTTTGAATGTTCTACCTGTGTACTCCCCATGTTGGTGTGGGTTTCCTCCAGTTGCTCCGGTTTCCCCCACAAGTCCAAAGGCATGAGGTACAGGTGAATTGGGTAAGCTAAATTGTCTGTTGTGTGAGTGACGTGTATGAATGTTTCCCAGTGATGGGTTGCAGCTGGAAGGGCATTCGCTGCATAAAACATATGCTGGATAAGTTGGCAGTTCATTCCGCTGTGGTGAACTCAGATTAATAAAGGGACTAAGCCGAAAACAAAAAGCTAATATGGTACATGACATATGTCAAATCAAATCAAATAAAATCACTTTTATTGTCACATCATGTGTCTAATTTTATTTGTGTTATAAGTGTGTATTGGTGAAAAACGCTACAATGACACTTTTTTTTACATTTTTTAATTTTCTGCATACTGAATTGTATAGCAGACATACTCTATTTTACTTTACTCATATTCCAGTCAAACAAACACTTTAAAAAACAAAAGATTTAGATGGGGAAGATGGTGGGGTGTAGAAGACAAACACAATGTTTTTTCTGTTTCATTTCTGAAAAGTTTACAAAGTCTGAGTCTCTATGTGCTTTATTTTTTATGTTTATCAATTTGAATGTGAGATTAAAGACAGAAAATTACATGGTTTTCAGAGTCTCTGAATATTTGTCTGACTTCAACAAAGTCAGCACTATAGCTGACAGATGCCTGTCTTTAAACTGCATTTAAACTTTAAACTCCATTTAAAGTATACATGCTGCATAAAACTGCAGGTTTCCTCAGAATTTTGAGCATATCATTTAACTGTTTAGTGTTATTGTGTGTAAATGTATATTTATTCAATTTTTTATTAATTTCAGTCATATTGGATAATATGGAAATGTTTAGATGATTTATGTTCAATATAGGTTGTAAAGTAATATTTTCTGTCTTTTAGTTCATGTATTATATGACAGACTTACTATATCTTTGTTTACTAAACAAGTGCATTACAACCCTTAAATAAAACTTTTAAAATATGTATATTTTTTTGTATATGCACAAAACCACTGCATAAATCCAAAAGATTCTGTCTGGCTTTGCCCATGACTCATCGTTTGATGCACGTGCTACTGTATTATTATAAAAAATTATGAAAGTAGCAAATAAAAATAGCAAATTAAGGACTAAAATATGCCAATCGGTACTAATAAAGGTATAGATCAAACCTCTGCTAAAGGATTTGTGGCCATTGTCTGACTTCAGCAAAATACCAGTCCATTGTGGGCTGGCAGTGAGCTAATCAAAGTGAGCCGGCAGTGATAAGCTGCAGATGAACAGTGCTTTGCTTAACTGAGCTTTTGATGTTACAGACACAATGCAACATGTGAAAAGAGCAAGTGTCCTAAGAAGCTTTTTTTGTCTGGCTCCACACCTATAATGAGGTCACACAGCAGCCTGTGGTAAATCCGTCTGGTGTATTCATTCCCACGTTAAAAAAGATACAGCTAATAAGTTGGAAAAAGGAGGCTAAAAGACCATTTTAACTGGCTAAATTCACAAGGATAAAGTTTCTACAAGGCATATTTCAGGCAGCAAGGATTCATGGACAAATCAAGTGTGCACGAAAAAAAGTGTATAATGACATGGGTATTAGAGGCAGAAGGTGACTTTGAGGACATTGTACATGTCCTCAAAAAAGAGTTTCTGTTTTTGAGTTGAGAAAGTAAACATGAAGGTTTAGCTGTAGTTTGTACATTATAAAAACAATTATGTGAAAAAAGCTAATGATTTTAACAATAAAAAAGTTCTACAGTAAAAAAAACTTTGTATACAGTAAGTTTTATTAATATATATAGTGAATAATGAAATAAATTGTGAAATGACAGTGAAATAAATTTACTTTCCCAGAATTCTCTGCATGACACTTTTGGTTGACATTCCTGGGGATCTTTTTTAGTTTTAGTGATATAGATTGAGTTTTACATTATATCTTTTGTTAATAATCTTTATTGCATTACTATGATGGTGCATTGCATTGCATAATTGACTGCATTGCTACCACTTGGTTTGGTACTTATGGAGCTGCGCATCAATGGACTTGCTCTTCAGTGTTTGGACTTTCATCTGTGAAATTTAAACCACACTGAACCGAACTAAACTGAACTTCCAATCTGAAAACAGGACTGACACAGTTTCTATGTTAAGCTGCTTTGACACAATCTACATTGTAAAATGTTTTAGGAATAAAGATGAATTGAATTCATCTTATAATTGCTGCCAAACATTGACTTATGCTATCAATGGTGCATAACTGTTGTGTGAACCATACTATGCACCTTCTACATATATATAGATGACTTTCTCATCACCACATGCTTTTGGTACATTGTGAAGTATTTAGTACTTTAAAACATTGGTGTATTAATACTATAAGTAATGACATATAGTACTTTCATATACAATTTAGGAATGTATTTAAAGTTTCTACCATATATTAATGTTATTGTTTTTCTCCAACTTTATTTTTTATTATTATGTTTTATAGTGTGTGGAATATCCCCACAAGTCACAAGAATAAATCGGCGTGCATGTGTGTGTGAGAGAGTGTGTTTGCATTTTAATCAAGGTTGGTAAAAGCTTAATTGTACTGCTCTTCAGGTAGCAATGCAAAGGCCGTGTTACGGGTCACTACAAACCCACAATCCAGAGGACCTCTTAAGGTGTTGAACCAGTGACCCACAGGCAAAAGTGCAGAATTAAAATACAGTAAGTATGGTTCTTTAAATTAACTGTGCAGTGAAAGGTTCTTTAGAAAACAAACTTTTTTTAATGTCATCACTTCTCTTTTGGAAGCTTTACATTTTAATTATCCTATGGGGTGGAAATTATAAGTGTTTGCCTTTGCAATGTGTCATCAAAGTGTAATAAGTCCTTGGCTTATGAAGTGACTTTCCTTTTTGGCTGACATCATCAATGCTCTTGTTTTTGCAGCACCTTCTGTTTTATTCCTGAGGCACTTTTAAATGCATAATAATTATGACAGTGTAAAAAGGGTTAGTTCACCCAAAAAAGGAAAATTCTATCATCATTTACTCACCCTCATTGTTTTTAACCTATTTGAGTTTCTTTTTTCTGTTACAAAAGACAAAACGTGTGTTACACAAAAAACATATTTTGAAGAATGCTGATTACTGGGAACACACCGACTTATATAGGAGGAAAAAAATAAAGTGGAAGTAAGTGCATGTCAGAAACAAGTGTTTTTCAAAACATATTCTGTGTTCAACAGAAGGGAAAAAAAACTCAATTAGGTTTTAAACAAGTGAGGGTTGAGTAAATAACAATTTAAATTTTGACAAATGTAATTTTGACAATAAAATGCAATATTAACAGCCTGACAGTTGGTTAACACAAGTTTCCTTGATAATGCTATTAAATGTACTGCTTGTAAACATATTTTGTTGTTTATTGCGTTTTGCTGGATTGTGTTATGTTTGTTTTGATGATATTTCACTTTTACTATAAGTAAATAGTGATGCATCTTCTGTGTATTTTGGAAAAAAAACTGCTATAAAAATCAAATCTACTTGTATTACTATGCCATTCAGAGTTGATTCAGGTACAGTATTTGTTATGTACTGATTTGCAAATCAGATTAAAAAAAAAAAAAACTTTTAAAAACATCCAAAAGGGTATTTTTTCAGCAAACTCTTCAAACTAATCTTTTTCATAGATGCTTGAGATTCATTATTGAACAAACAGTGCTAAGGTTTTACTGCTTTTACTGTTACTTTCACTGATTTATTTACATTTACCAAATTATTAGCCAATCCTGTGAAACTACATTTTTGCAATATTTCCCAAATAAGGGCAACACGGTGGCGCAGTAGGTAGTGCTGTCGCCTCACAGCAAGAAGGCCGTTTCTGTATGGAGTTTGCATGTTCTCCCCTCGTTCGCGTGGGTTTCCTCCGAGTGCTCCCGTTTCCCCCACAGTCCAAAGACAAGTGGTACAGGTGACTTGGGTAGGCTAAATTGTCCGTAGTGTATGAGTTTGAATGAGTGTGTATGGATGTTTCCCAGAGATGGGTTGCAGCTGGAAGGGCATCCGCTGTGTAAAACATGTGCTGGATAAGTGGGCTGTTTATTCCACTGTGGCGACCCTGGGACTAAGCCGAAAAAGGGACTAATAAAGGGACTAAGCCGAAAAAGAAAATGAATGAATGAATGAATTTTCCAAATAATGTTTAACAGAGCAAGAATTCTTCAGTCTTGACTTCTTAATTCTGATTTCAGCCTTAAAATATACAAAATATATTTATAAAAAAAAAATTAAATAAAAAAAAAAAAAAAAAAAAAAAATATATATATATATATATATATATATATATATATATATATATATATATATATATATATATATTTTTTTTTTTTATCAATTACTACCCCCTAATTGACCTAGCATCCATAGTTAACCTATAACCTAATTAAGTCATTAAAATCTGCTTCAAGCTGAATACTATCTTGCAAAATAACTAGAAAAATATTATGTACTACCATCATGACCAAGACAACAGAAATTAGTTTGTTTAAAACATCTCTCTATTTTAAATATCACTTGGGAAATAGTTGAAAATAATTAAAACTGCACAGGAGGGCTGCACAGGAACTGCATTTATTTTTTTGGCAGATAACCATGTCACACAGCTTCACCCCCAAAACAGAAATTTGGTGTAATTGCAGGTGAATGAAGAGTACTGTATATGCAGAGCGCAGGTGTTGGTGTTTGATCTGGATGAGGAGAAAGGACAGCAGAGGCAGCCGCTGCTGACAGGTGTACCTGACAGAGGTCTGGA
This sequence comes from Danio aesculapii, assembly GCF_903798145.1. NCBI lineage: Eukaryota > Metazoa > Chordata > Actinopteri > Cypriniformes > Danionidae > Danio > Danio aesculapii. Next base: position 13,002,860 of record NC_079451.1, read on the forward strand.
AAGCCAGACATTTTTTTTTTTACCTCTCAGGCAGATGAACAGATGAAAGCCATTAGAGTACATTCACTGCCATCATAATACTGACACAAAGAGTGTGCGAGGCTGCTGTAGAGAAGGGCTCATGGCTGAATGAAGCAAAACAAAAACCTTTATGAGGATTAATAAGACAGATTGCAATTTCTATCTTCTTTTTTCAGTAAATCTTGGAATCTATAAATGAAAGTATTTATATTATATTATATTATATTATATTATATTATATTATATTATATATTATATTATATTATATTATATTATATTATATTATATTATATTATATTATATTATATTATATGATATTATATTATATTATATTATATTCATTTTCTTTCTGCTTACATTTACATTTACATTTAGTCATTTAGCAGACGCTTTTATCCAAAGCGACTTACAAATGAGGACAAGGAAGCAATTTACACAACTATAAGAGCAGCAGTGAACAAGTGCTATAGACAAGTTTCAGGTGTGTAAAGTCTAAGAAGCAAAGCATTAGTAAAAATTTTTTATTTATTTATTAATTTTTTTTTTTTTTTGAGAGAGAGAGAGAGAGAGAGAGAGAGAGAGAGGGCACAGTTAGTGGTATAGCCAGAGAGGCAGTTGCAGATTAGGAAGGAAAGTGGAGACTAAACAGTTGCGTTTTTAGTCGTTTCTTGAAGTGACTGCTTAGTCACTTTACTAATCAGGGGTCGCCACAGCAGAATGAACTGCCTTATATTATATTGTATTGTATTGTGTTGTATTATATTGGATTGTGTTGTTATATTATATTATGTTATGTTATGTTATGTTATGTTATGTTATGTTATGTTATGTTGTGTTGTGTTATGTTATGTTATGTTATGTTATGTTATGTTATGTTATGTTATGTTATGTTATGTTATGTTATGTTATGTTATGGTATGTTATTACTGTGAAATTAGACAGGTATTTGAAAATATTATTGAAAAAAAAACATGCACTTGGGATTTGATTTAGATTTTATTGCTTTATTTGCTAATAACAAATAAATATATTAGGGACATGTACCAAGTATACCAAGTATATAAAAAAAAAAAAAATATATATATATATATATATATATATATATATATATATATATATATATATATATATATATATATATATATATATATATATATATATATATATATATATTTTAAATCAGTATTTTTGAAGATGGTGGTTCATTCCGCTGTGGCGACCCCAAATTAATAAAGGGACTGAGCCGAAAAGAAAAAGCATGAATGAATGAATTTTTTAAGGTTACTTACATGAGCATTTTAATTTTGCAGCATATCTTGGATTTTTGAAATTAAAGGTTCTTTACTAGCATCATATATTGAAATATAACTTTTTCAACAGGTTCCTGAAAGTGATTTATTTCATAATTTTTTTTTTTCAATTTTTTTAGGGCTTTTGAGTAATGTTCAACAATTGCATAAAATCCTCATTAGCTGAGCAATCGCAATCAGAGCTTACTTTAATTCAATCAAACCTGCCAAATGAAGGGAAGGTGACATAATAGTATTTGGTTGTAGTTATCGTTATTTTTATGTATTTTTCTGAGTAAAACAGCCATCTGGAACAATAAAATGAAATAAAAGTACGACCGGAACTGATTTGGTCAAATGGAAATTGATAGGAAAATTTATGGAATATTTCATATGATTATATAGTTTCTATTGTATTCTATTCTATTGTATTCTATTCTATTGTATTCTATTCTATTGTATTCTTCATTTTATCAAACAACTTTTTATCTGCGGTTTTGTAGGAGAAATTATATTATATATATTATAGTATTTATTTATCTAGTCCCTTTATTAATCCGGGGTCGCCACAGGGGAATGAACCACCAACTTATCCAGCACATTTTTACGCAGCGGATGCCCTTCCAGCCGCAAGCCATCCCTTGGAAACTATATTATATTATATTATATTACATTATATTATATTATATTATATTATATTATATTATATTATATTATATTATATTATATTATATTATATTATATTATATTATATTATATTATATTATATTATATTATTATTTTCCCTTAGAAGGGAAAATGAAGTTTCAGAGCAAAACAGCCACCTGAAAAAAAAAGTATGACAGGAATTGATTTGGTCAAATGGAAATTGACAGGAATATTAATGGGATATTTCATATGATTATATACTGCCATTTCCATTAAAGATTATAACGGCATATGAACTGTACTACTAATTCTCATCTACATAGATTTGTTATAATATATACTGCATTTGTCCATAAAAAATATTATTTAAGGCCACACTTTTAAAAGGTACAATTCTCTCTATTAATTAACCATTAACTACACTGAAAAAAGTGTTGCATGCAAAACTGTTGCATTTGTGTTGAATTTAAACAAACAAATTAAATTGAGCAATGTTCAACTTACTTTGTTTGTTTAAATTCAGCGTAAATAAATTGTTTACAACCGCTTAACGTAAAAAAATTTAGTAAATCCAAGGAATCGTCTTTGAATAATTTTTTTCAGTGTATGACTTTGCCTCAAAATGACAAACAAAAAAATGAAACAAAAATAATAATAATACTTTGCTGCTTATCAGTTATTAAGGTAGAAAGTGGGTTTAGATATTGGGCAAGATAAGGGATGTAGCACAAGATCATGCAGAATATGTATTTATAAGTACTAATAAACAGCCAGTATCTTAATAATAAGCAGGTAATAAGCCGCTCAAACTTAAGTGTTATCAAATTTTAATCTTCGATGAAGACCTTGACAGTGTAGAACAGATTTTACTGCTCCATTTTCGATCACTCGCTACATTAGAACAACAGAACAGGTACATACTGATGAATCCTGCACCGAAAACAGACATAAACTGTAATGAGTGTTTTGGTTGAGTGCGGTGAAAGGTACTAGCTGTGAAAGTGTGTCTCGGAGAATGTTTTTTCTTCAGTGGAGCATCTGAGCAGAGCTGATTGTCTGTGTGAATGGCCGTGTGTGTGAATGAGTGTGACTGCATGCATGACTGATGTTTGTGAGTGTTAGACACACACACACACACACACACACACACACACACACACACCCGTGCAGCTGCTATGGGCTACAGGTAGCAGCTGGAGCAACTCACCTGTCACGCAGATTCAATCCCCTCTGTCAGCACCAAGATGCAGGAAAAACCTCATGCTCATTCAGAGCCATTGCTGAAACAAACACAGACAAAGCTGGAAGATCGTTTCCATGAACGACAGAGAAAGAGCAGGAAAAACACTGGCATTTCTGTCCATGCTACTGATCTTCAATTCAGAATATTATTAGATTGTTTAATATAATGTCTATTAATAGTGTGTTTAATATGTTATTTATTAAATATGATGACAATTAAACACATTATATTGAATTATTAACACATTTAATACACAAGTAATGTGTTATTAATGTAATAAGTTGTTGACTTGAGCACTAATTTATATATTCTATTCTATTCTATTCTATTCTATTCTATTCTATTCTATTCTATTCTATTCTATTCTATTATATTATATTATATTATATTATATTATATTATATTATACTGCTCTGCAAATATAAATACAATGTTGTTTTAATTAACAAGTTTTAACTATGTATTAAATAAAAAGAATAAAACCTTCATTCTCATTGTTTGACAGCTGTTTGGCTTTATTTATTGTTTATATTTATAATATAACATGAAAAAAATAATAACATTTTGTCCTACTTTAACAAATTTAACAAATAGAAATTTCTATTCTATTCTATTCTATTCTATTCTATTCTATTCTATTCACTTCATTTACTCAAACAGCTTTTTTCTGTATTTGTTGTATGAGAGATTTATATTAATTATTTTAAATTATATTATATTACTGTATATTATATTATATTATATTATATTATATTATATTATATTATATTATATTATATTATATTATATTATATTATATTATATTACTCTATACTAAACTACTCTATATTAAACTACTCTATATTATACATTCGATCAACTTCAGTGAGGAAAACAATGTAAAGTCAAGTGATTGTTGTGTTTATTTCGTTCCTTCAGAAGAGATTTGTCTCTCTCTACAGAGCAGATTGAGGAATCTGGCGAGCGGATTATGTGCTGGTGATCGGCCGGGTCGGGATAGGCCTGATAAAGAGATGACACCACGGATAAGATAACACAGCCGTATAGCACACATTCAGATGGGGGCAGGAGGAGCGTGATGCAAAATTGGCATCAGATAAAGTAAGAAGGGCCCCTGGAGGCCAGAGAACAATAGGGGAGGCGGAGAGGCAGTGAGTCGACTAAAGAAGCGCTTCCGGAAACATGCATGGAGAGCAGCCTTGAAAGAGTGGGCAGGACCCGCAAGATGAGCCTTCCAGATCCCTCCATTAACCTCATTGAGTGCACGCACACTACAAATTCATTAACACACAGAGTCAGACGGCTGGCCTGATAATGCCAACATACCATCACCGTGGCTCAGCAGAGCTGTAAAATAAAACTAAATGAGCAAGATGTGGTTGCATGGTGCAGAATAACTACAGTATTATTGTATATGCACTCTATAAAGTAGTGACCTGCAATTAAGAGTCAATGCTACCTGATTTAAGACAAAATATTAGATTTTTGACAATTATATTGGATTGTGAGCAGAAAAAATATTATGTTTTTTTGATGTTGCATTTTTTAGGTTACTATTTTTTCCCTCCATCAAACATGTCCAAAAAACATGGCATTAGCAAAATGAGTTCAGTCTGTAAAAATGAATTGGTTTAGGGAATTTAAAAAGTAATTTTAACTGGAATCAAAGTTATTTTAGATGTTACATTTGAAGTTACTTTGTTTTATTATTACTACACTACAACATGTATTTCTAAAAATTGCTGATTAGTTTGATTCTTTCAAGTCAAATAAACCTCATAAATATTCAGTTGCCATTTTGAGTTAACAATTGTTTTTAACAAAAGTTTTTTTTGCTATAAATTGATTTATTGACACATTGATTGTTAAATGGGAAGTATTAGATAATTATTATAATATAAAAGAATAGGATCACTTTAATGTGCTACATGTATTTATATGGATATAGGCTTAGAATGCAGGTTAGGTTTATGGTTAGGTTATTCATATACTTATGCATAATTTATTGCAGTTACCACAATAATGACATTTTAAAATGAAGTTTTACTAAAAAAAATTTGGACACAAAAGTAACATTAAATTAAAAAGATGTTATTGTTGATATACTTTTTAAATACATGTCCAAAACAAGAATGCCTGTAAAAAATGTAATGATTTAATGATAATAAAATGTTTCATGATTTAATGTGATTTCATAATATTATATAAATAAATAAATAAATAAATAAATAAATGAATAAACGTATGCCTTAAACTAAAGATAAATGGTTCAGACATGAGTAAAAACAAATGTTTTAAATGTATGTGTAATACTCAGAAATCACTACAAAAACAAACAAGCATGTTTTTACAAACTTATGGTAACGCTTAAGTAAAGCTTAGGCTTAAGTATCAATTCTCACCTAATTTAATGGTCTATTATTAAGATATTGGCTGTATTGGTTCTTATAAAATATGATCTTATCATTTGTCCCTGATCCTTCACCTAAAGCCAATATTAAAAAAAAAAAAAAAATGCTGCACTGGTACCCTAAAAATAAATGACCAAATTTTGTTATTTTGGTAAACCAGTCCATTGATAATTGTATAATTTTGACTTGATTTAAAGCTGCAATTTTACACATTTTTGTTGTTTCAAAATGCACATCTAAAGAAAACCAAGGCATTACCACAGATTTTTTGCTTTACAAGTGAGTCAGTGAAGAGGGATTTAAAGTAAGGTCCAGATTTAGGAGCCAAAGTGACCAGGGAGGACAATAATTGCTCCTTTATTTATGGATGTGAACACACAACAGAACAGGCTCTGAATCTAAGATGAACTCATTTTACTGTCAGGACATTGACAGTGTGACAAAGCTGCCGAACGCCCCGACACAACGGGAGAAACAAAGAGAAAACTAACTTTCACGTGCATGAAAAGAAGAGGCTATGAAGCCAAGCTCTTTTTAATAGTGGCAACATTGACAGGAGGCAGGCCGTATTTAACGGTGCACATCGGCCCATTCAGCGGCGCACAGAGCAGCCTTTCACAGGCCTTTGTCAGTAACCTGCGCTGACCTGCATTCACAGCCGCGTCACAAAAGGTGGTGCGGATGGATGGGGGTGTTCAGCTGACCAGCGCTCATGACCCCAAAAACACCACCCGTCTCGGATGGAGCAGCGGTCATCGATGAAAAATGAGCCACACAGACAAACAAGCTAAAGAAGAGCTAGGTACACACGTACAAATACGATGGAAACAAAAGGCCTCTTGTGATGCAGACTGGGATCTTGATGAAAAATTCAAACAATATTATATGGGGTATGTCAACAGCCGCCACACTTCTGCTGAGGGCCCTACAAACAGATGGAGCGACTCTGCACACACATTACAGCGGGCATCTCTAGCTCTCAGTGTAATGATGATGGTGGTGCTTTTAAACACTGCGAATGAGGAGGGAGAGCCGTCTGGACCTGTCTGGCAGTCTGAAACACACACACTGCAGGGTTACGGGTCAGCGCTGGTAACCTGCCGTCTCCTGACCGCTTCTCAAAGAGGCAGATTAAGGCCTCGGCACTCCTGCATTCCACCTGTCCTGCTCCTGAACACCAGGCTTTAATTCCTCCTGACAGAGCAGCTTAGGAAAGCCAATGACTCCAGCACGTCCTTCAGTCACACAGAAGAGGTTGAACAAACACACACTGCTCTAAGAAAAGGCCCAGGACAGCTGATGAGTGCAGACATTTCAGAGTAATTATTGTATTTTTATAGCATTGTTTTTGTTTAGAATATCTTTTCCCAATAGTATTCATTTTTCTCACTGTGGAAACAAATGGTTACATGTTTCCAACATTCTTCAAAACATCTTAATTTAAGTTTAATAAAAAAAAGAAACTTATACACATGTACATTAAATGATTTCTTTATTTGAATTTTTTTTTTTTTTTTTTTAGTAGATGTATTTTATTCCCTTAGTCATTTTGGTATATTGAGTTATAAGATGAGTTATACACTTATAAGTTGACAGGTGCCTTTTTGTCATCCCACAGTGCATGAATATTACAAATGTATAGGACAACAAAAATTATATAACTGCACTACGAAATTTTGGGTTGTTTTGACCCAAGTTTGGGTGAAATATGGACAAACCCACCCATTGTTTTATTTTTTTAAATATTAAATATCAAATGGCAATGTTTAACCTGACATTCAAGCAAGTCACACTTTACAATAAGGGTTCATTAGCTAATAATTTTACTAACATGAACTAAGATGGGGTTACACAGTAGCGCAGTGGGTAGCACAATCGCCTCACAGCAAGAAGTTCGCTGGTTCGAGCACTAGCTGGGTCAGTTGGCATTTCTGTGTTGAGTTTGCATGTTCTCCCCGTGTTTGTGGAAGTTCCCTCTGGGTGGTCCGGTTTCCCCCCACAGTCCAAAGAAATGCAGTATAGGTGAATTGAATAAACTAAATTGGCCATAGTGTATGTGTGTGAATGCAAGAGTGTATGGGTGTTTCCCAGTGTTGGGTTGCGGCTAGAAGGGCATCCGCTGCGTAAAACATATGCTGGATTAGTTGGTGGTTTGTTCCGCTGTGGCAACACCTGATTAATAAAGGGACTAAGCCGAAAAGAATGTGAATGAAGGAATGAAATTTTGTCAGTCCAGTTTTCAGAGTTACAGTTCAGTTTAGTTCAGTTGAGTGTGGTTTAATTTTCACTGCTGAAAGTCCAAACACTGATAGCAAACCCATCGATGCGCAGCTCCACAAGTCCCAAACCAATCAAGCTAGTGGCAACAGTGGCGAGGAACAAAACTTCACCAACTGACGAAAGTGGAGGAAATAAGACCTTGAGCGAAAGCAGGCTTATAATCATAATGCATTATTAAAATCCAAAATTGTGCTTGTTAATATATGAATAGAAAGTTTTTCATGTTAGTAAATACATTAACCTACATAACTAATGAAACCTTATTATAAAGTGTGCAAATCAGAATTTTATTTATTTATTTTTTTTTTAATTTTGCTTACTAGATTAGTTTATTTTTTCTGGTGGTGCATCAAAATAAAAAAAAATGTATTCTGAAAAACTTGATCAATTGTTCCTGTGTTACAATAAACTTTACATATATATCCTGCTGCTGCCAGGTCCCACTGCATTTCCACCTGAAACACTAAGACTGAGAATGTTCTGAATGCTTCTCATCCTTTTCTTCAGGACTGATATTTTATTCCATCTCATTTCTTAAGCAAAGATGCTGATTCCAGATTGTACACCATACTGCTATTATATATTACTGGTCTTTGTATTGTGCAGTATACTATTTTCAATAATTGTTGACTTTAGTTGCCATTTGTCAGTTATTTTATTCATGTATGGTGCATAGTTTCCATCCATAATCAAAGCATTGACCATCTTCTTAATCAATTATTTGTTCTTATCTCAAGCTTAGGCAAATAACTTCGAAAGCACCAATCAGAGGCCTTTTATGATGTCATCATGTAGACTTCTTAAAATACAAAAATACAAGACACTAAAGTATTTTGATATATATATAATTGGAACACATTTTTCATTAAATGCAGGCTGGACATTGTTCATGTCCAGCACAGCGAGAGAACTTTGCCTGTGCTGAAGCCTGAAGCAGGAGAAAATCGACAAACTTGCACACCTAATTGTTATTGCGGCAGTGTTTGGCCTGGAGCCAGTCGATAGGAATCAGGGATCAGCTCCTGGGCTGTTGCTTCCACTTCCAGTGTCTTAGTTGTAATGCATCCCTCTACTAACAGGGATCAAGGTATTAGGGATTCAGGTTATTTGTATTGATTTTATGTGCTGTCATGCCACGTTTCAGCCAACTCATATTTGTGGAAATTGCAAATTTCACCTCGGAAATGTCACCTGCGTTTAATCTTGCTGCTGTGGTCAATACAGCACTGTGAGCCGATCGGGCTGCATTATTGCACAGGGGCCCGGAGCCTCTGCTGTTGCCATGGCAGAGATCCAGCAAGAAGAGGGAACGTCAGGACAGAAAATGATCTGGAAGCTACAGGACATCACATAATTTTTACTAAAATAACTAGCTGTAATGTGTAAAATAGCTGTACATGTGTGCTATAACCAGTGTGAAGACAACGTTGTTATACACTTCTAAAATAGTACGGAAATAGCATAGGGTAAAGCACAGAAATTATGAGCCACTTTGGATAAAAGTATATTACAAATGACTAAAGGTATAAGGTAATTGTCAAGTTCAAAATATTTAATTAATTGAAAAAAATTATTTAAAAAAGTATCTCAATGTTACTAAGACTTTATTTAATCACAAATACTGACAAAGAGTTTTGCTATTTTAAATAACTATTTCCTTTTAAAAATATAATTTCTTCCTGCAAGGTCAAATTCCTTCAGAAACTATTACAATCTATATTTATATTATATTATATTTATATTTCAACAGTATTTGCAATCATATTTTTTTTTATTCTTATTTGTTTTAATTTGGTGAGGATAAAAGCAGATTAAAAAACAAACAAAAAAAACAAATTAAAAAACAAAAAGATTTTAAGGTTAATCCCCAATATATATTTTTAAATTGGATACAGAACAAATATTGTTATACAATGACTTGCCTAATTACCCTAACTTGTCTAGTTAACCTAACCCAGTTAAGACTTTAAATTGCACTGTAAACTGAATACATCTTGAATAATATCTAGTAAAATATAATGTTTTTCGTCATAGAAAAGGTAAAAGAAATTGGTTAATAGAAATTTGTTTATTAAAACTATTATGTCTAAAAATACAAAAAAAAAAAAAATAAAAATCAATCTTCTCTCTGTTAAACAGAACTTTGGAAAAGAATATAAAAGAATTAAAATTAAACAGAAGGGCTAATAATTCTGACTTCAGCTGTATTTATTAAATTAAATTAAATTAAATTAAATTAAATTAAATTAAATTAAATTAAATTAAATTAAATTAAATTAAATTAAATTAAATTTATTCATTCATTTTCTTTTTTCAGCTTAGTTCCTTTATTAATCTGGGGTTGCCACAGCGGAATGAACCGCCAACTCATCCAGCATTTGTTTTATGCAGCGGATGCCCTTCCAGCTGCAACCCATCTCTGGGAAACATATACACACTTATTCACACACACATACATACACTACGGACAATTTAGCCTACCCAATTAACCTGTACCACATGTCTTTGGACTGTGGGGGAAACCGGAGCACCCGGAGGAAACTCACGCGAATGCAGGGAGAACATGCAAACTCCACACAGAAATGCCAACTGACCCAGCCGAGGCTCGAACCAGCAACCTTCTTGCTGTGAGGCGACCTACTGCTCCATTGCATTAATTTAATTTAATTTAATTTAATTTAATTTAATTTAATTTAATTTAATTTAATTTAATTTAATTTAATTTAATTTAATTTAATTTAATTTAATTTAATTTTTTAACCAGGAATGACCCTTTGAGATACAATATCTCTTCTACCAGGAAGTCCTGGTCAAGACGGGCCATGTACGACAGAGCTCCAAAAAAAAAAAAAAACGTCCCAACACATAGTCATACACAAAAATTGTATAAACCATAATCAATTCGTCCCCTTGGAATTATAAGGTTCTATCTGCGTTCTGAATGATTTTGAGATATTGAGCTTCAAAGTTTTTGCATTCCATATATCGAACAGTATGTGTGTAACATTTTTTTTTTTTTTTTAATTGTCTTAAAATGTAAACAACTTATAAAAAAACATCCCATAATGTAAATAAGTTGTCATTTAATAAGGATATGTCAAAAACTCAATTTTGACAAAAATGTCAGATACCTTATGATTATTCGGTGACAAATTGTTAAAACATGTGAACTGTTCTAAATTGACAATCTTTAAAATATTTTTAAATATAGTGATAGATAGTACAGATTTCATATGTAGTATATATTGAAGCTCATTCCACACATATAGAGCATACTTAGATAATGCAGATCGACCCAACTCTGTGTGAAAAAATGGCATCTTAAGTAAAGGTATGTCTGCTGATCTGGTATTGTAAGTATTTTAACCGTACTCCAACAAATTAGATATATACTGTGGTAATTTACAAACTTAAGCTTTAAAAATAAAAACTAAGATATGTTGTTTTCTCCTTAACTGTAACGAGATCCATTCTGTCATTTTGCATAAATTATGTGTGCATGCAAAAAAACCAGTGACACTTGTTAAGGCAATATGATAAACAATATCCATATATACTGTTTCAGAATGCTTTCATCATTATAGTCGGGCCACGCGGTGGTGCAGTGGGTAGTGCTGTCACCTCACAGCAAGAAGGTTGCTGGTTTGAGCCTCAGCTAGGTCAGTTGGCATTTTTGGTGGAGTTTGCATGTTCTCCCCGTGTTAGTGTGGTTTTCCTCTAGGTGCTCTGGTTTCCCCCACAAGTCCAAAGACATGTGGTATAGGTGAATTAGCTAAGCTAAATTGTCTGTAGTGTATGTGTGTGAATGACTGTATTGATGTTTCCCAGTGATGGGTTGCAGCTGAAAGGGCATCTGCTATGTAAAACATATGCTGGATAAATTGGTGGTTCATTCCGCTGTGGCGACCCCAGATTAATAAAGGGACTTAGCCAAAAAAAAAAAAAAAGAATAAATAAAACAGCATATTCAAATTATTTCTGTAGGATCATGTGATGCTGAAAACTGCAGTGATGATGCTGAAAATTCAGACTTCAGGAATGAATTACATTTTACAATTTATATACAAAAAAAATTTGTGCCATAATACTACATATCACAGAGGTACTGTATTTCATCAATTAAATACATACTCTGTGAGCATAAGTGACCTAATTTGAAAAAAACATATTTTTTAAATCAAATACAATTTAATTAAAATAATAATAATAATAATAAAAAAGATTACAACGCTACAACTAAACATACAATTTAGCATCATTTCCATGCTTCAATCTATGCAAAAAACGTTATAACTTTCCAATGAGGCATCACCTGCTCATGGCCATTTTCTGCTAGCGTTACCTCTAATAGTCCTAATGGCTTTACCTGCGGGTAAAGGTTTATCAAAACAAAGCTGGAGCCATGTAAATATACAACGACTCGCAGTGGCACAGTTTGTTGGCTCACATGCCGCAGGCGATGTTTTCTTTCATTCCAAATTTGCTCTGGAAACTAATCGTGTCCCAATAAAGCCCACGGCAAATATGGGCAAGAATGACACCCACATGTGGAAGTTTACATAGCTTGGTCAAATGTACATATAGGGCATGCAGTGGAGTGTTTGTACTGGTCATTTCTGGAGGGTCAGAGTCGTGTGCTGAGGTTGTGGGATTTGACAACAGTGTTGGATGTAAAGGTTAGATAAAAAATGTTCACAACAATAGGGCATATACAAAGTAGAATAGCACAACCGAAAAAACAAAGAGTTGGAATAACCCATAAAGAAATTGTTTGTACTTCCATTAAAAGTATAGTCCCGAAATGGAAACTTTTTTTCTTCTAATGAACACAATAAAAGTAATTTTGAAAAATGTTAGAATTGACTTAATATTTGTTTTTTTTTTCTACTATGGAAGTTTCCATCCACCAGTTTTATACACATTTTGGAAAACTGTTTCAAAAATGCTTAATGAAAATGGCAAAACGTGCCTACATTTTGAAAATGTGCATAAAACAAGTATGTGCACAACTGATTAGGATACATTTTTATGGGATAAGATAAAAATGTACAGGGGTGGCATGGTGGCTCAGTGGTTAGCACTAAGGATGTCCAGATCCGATCACGTGATAGGAAACCTCCCGATCAGGAATATATATATAATATATATATACAGTTGAAGTCAGAATTATTAGCCCCCCTTAATTATTACCCCCCCCCCCTGTTTATTTTTTTCCTCAATTTCTGTTTAACAGGGAGAAGATTTTTTCAACACATTTCTAAACATAATAGTTTTAATAACTCATTTCTAATCACTGATTTATTTTATCTTTGCCATGATGACAGTAAATAATATTTGACTAGATATTTTTTTAAGAGAGTTCTATACAGCTTAAAGTGACATTTAAAGGCATAACTAGGTTAATTAGGTAAACAAGGCAGGATAGGGTAATTAGGCAGTTATTGTATAATGATGGTTTGTTCTGTAGATTATCGAAAAAAAATTATCTTAAAGGGGCTGATAATATTGACCTTAAAATGTTTTTTAAAAAAATTTAAAACTGCTTTTATTCTAGCCGAAATAAAACAAATATAAAAAAATATTGTCAGACATGCTGTGAAAATTTCATTCATTTGGGAAATATTTAAAAATAAATTCAAAGGGGCTAATAACTCTGACTTCAACTATATATATATATATATATATATATATATATATATATATATATATATATATATAATGTTCTCATTATTTTTTAACACATCTATAGTTGTGCGATGGCACAGAGTCCCTATTGGTTAAATGTCGGCAAAGTAGAACATGGAAGCAGCTTTAAGCGTAAAGCGCGACTATGTCTGCGGTCTGGAGGTTTTATTAAGTTGATAACAACAACATTGCCATAGCAGACTGTGAGATACAGTATGTAAACTTGGGATTGCCTGTCGGGTATTTTTAGTCAAGGTACTATTTGTTTTTATATTATATTTTTTTTTACATCTACTGTTGCACTAAAGTCTAAAAGTTAAGAATTGTTGTTATTTATTACTTGATTGTTCAAGCACACAGAAGTGCTCTGTTTGTTAACAGAGATGTTGAATGTTAAAATAAGGTGAATTAAATAAAAAATAAGGATCATCCTGGAGCTCTTTCTTCGCTCTTCTTTTTTTTGTTATGTATTATAGAAGTATCGGATCAGGTTTAGGGATCGGTAGATACTCGAGGGTAAAAAAACCTGGTCTGGACATCCTTGGTTAGCACTGTCGCCTCACAGCAAGAAGATTGCTGGTTCGATTTTAGGCTGGGCCAGTTGGCATTTCTGTGTGGAGTTTGCTTGTTCTACACGTGTTCGCGTGGGTTTCCTTTAAGTGCTCTGATTTCCCCCACAGTCCAAAAACATTCCCTCATATCCACAAAAAAAAATCATGTGAGTTATTAGTCATGTTTTGTTTTACAGATCATCTGATAACAAAAATGGGAATGAGGGGACGGTATGCACGGACAAACCAGTGGACCAACCGCATTGCACAACATCTGAATTTTGTTTTGGTCATTCTAAAATGCCTAAGTCATCAAAATGTCCATCATCAAAAAAGTAGTTTGGGAAAGTAGTGAGAGCAGTCTCACACCTCCAAAAGGCACTGCTCGTTCATAACGTTTTGTCTTCCTTTTGTCTTCCAAGATTTTTATAACGTTTCACTTTCAAGTTATTTACTATATAAGAAGAAGGCCAACAGTGTCATTTTAAAATAATTTCATATTTGCCATTTGTTTATCTGGAAGTGACGGTTTTGTTCTCTTCGACTGGATGGAAACTGGCTTTATTCACAAAACTTTAATGCAATGTTCCAGTTTTGTGCATAAGTTTAATTTGCATATTTGTCTAGAAATATGTTTACATGTTTCTAAAATTCTTCAAAATATTTTTGAAACAGAAAAAAGTAACTCATAAAGGTATGAGTGTGAGTAAATTTTTAATTTTGGGTGAACTACTATCCCTTTAATCCCATTTAAACAAGACAACTCAAAGAACCACACATTGTCCTTCTATGCCCTTCATTTTAAGTATATGCTGGATTTTTAAGAATTAAGTGGGAACAAGCCATTCCTTTTGCCCTTTCACAAACTGCTTGATGAGGCAAAGAAAAGCCTGAGCGATGAGTAGGCCAGATCATCCTCAAACTGATGAGTCTGATGCTAATCTATGGATCAATTAGGAAAAGCCACATGGGGTCAAACTGCAGATATTGCAGTGCCTATTAGTTCTTCTACCTGCCATTATTACAGAGTCACATGTTCAAACAAAGAGCAGAGGCTTGGCGTGAAGGCAGCACTAGCCAAAGTAAACACAGCAGCAATGAGGCTCAAACAAAATATTGATCTGACACCAATCTGCAGACGGTCTTCAATTCTCTGATTAGGGTTATTGTGTGTCTTCAAACTAGAATGTTATGCATTATTTATCGAACATTTTTGGAATATTCACCTAAAAGACATTACAATATGAGACATGTAGTTAATGTATTTAACATAAACAATAAATTTAATATTAGTAGTATTATTACTAGTATTATTCATTATTCTTTGTTAAAATTAGCTTATGAAAATACAGCAAATTTTTAAGTTCATGTTAACTTTATGTATTAATGCTAACAAGCATGAAGCGGTGTTTTAATAATGTATTAGCAAATGTTGAACTAATAAATGCTGTACCAGCATTGCTCATTGTTTGTTCATGTTAGTAAATAAATACAATAACTGACATTAACTACAGTATGTGTACCATATTGTAAAGAGGGTAACACATTAGTTTAAGTATCACTTCCCACTATTAACTACTGGCTTATTTCCTACCTAATAACATATTGGCTGTTTAGTAGTACTTTTAATGTATGATCTTATTCTACATCCCTAATACAATAAAAAACAACTACTACCTTACTAAATTTTAATAAGCAGCAAATTAGTTATTCATTGAGCTAAAAGTCTGTTTATAGTTTGTTAATAGTATGAATTCTAACTTAAAATAAAATGTAAAGGGTTAATATGTGTAAATTTACTTTTATGTTATCAGCATTAGGTTTTTCAATTGAAAGTTGTCTTAGAGCTTAGAATTCTTACTATTAATAGGAATTATAATTGTGTTATTTATGTTAGCATACAATATGAATTAATGTTATTCTACTGAACTACAGAGATGCCTGGATAATATACACAACGACACTGTAAGCGTAGTAACATGCAATTATGACCTTATCGTAAAAATAATTTTTGGATTACTTTTTATTTTACTTGTTACAGTATACTTGCAAACTTAATTAACTATGTTTGCTTACTACATGATTAGGGTTAAGTTGCATTAACTGGACTGACACATCTTCAATTTACTAAAACTTCTATGTTAAGCTGCTTTGACACAACCTACATTGTAAAAACGTTATATAAATAAACATTAATTGAATTGAATTATAGCTATATACAGGATATTAAAACCACTTACAATATATTTATTCTTTTGTCGTTAGAATTTGTATTAAGATTAATTCAGGGATTGTTTTGGGATTGGTGGTATTGCACATTTTATAATGTGGCATATCTTCTTCGTACTTTAGAGCCCTGACCTCTTCCACCACTCCTCTCCAGCCTTCCCGATCCAAAGCCTGCTTTCTCCAAGCATGCACTCTTAGGGAACGTAGATCATCTTCTACGTCATCCAACCACCTCTTCCGTGGCCTACTAGGACGTCTCCTTCCTTCTAGTTTTAGCTGCTCTTTTAACAGCTCACTGCCCGGGGAGTCTCTCTAAGTGGCCCAGCCATCTTATACGGTTCTTCTTTATTTCCGTGACCAGGCTTGGCTTCGCATACATGTCTGCCACTTCTGCATTATTTCTTATCCGCCATTAACCGTGTGAGCATATACTGTAGGTTAATAATTGTATATAAATCAGACATTTTAAAAAAGATTATCATTATAGGCTAGGGTTAGAATACTATAGTAACAAAAAATCAATGTTGATAATTGCTCATGATAATGATCACTGATGTTGATTAATTGAGCAAAAGCTTCTTCTTTTTTTTTACTTGGGAAAAACAACTCATTGTATTTATCTTCCTATAATCAACACGTCAATCCATAACATTATGAAACTCTTTTTACAATCACTGAAGCTGTGTACAATATTAAATTCCTACCTACAGTTCATGGAAGGGTTTCTGTAGGTTTTATGAGACTAAATTGAACCTTTTAAATACCAACTTAAGAACAGTAAGGGAAAAAAATCAAAGGGAAAACAATACAGCAATGTGTTGAGAACTATAATGTCTATAAGCACATGAGTTGTATTCATAGCAACATGAATACAAAACAAAAGGAAGAGACAATTCAAAGAAAAAATCTTGAGAGAAACCAGGCTCAGTTGGGCATGACCATTTCTCCTATGGCCAAACTTCTTGTGCAGAGCTGCAGTCTAGGCACCGGAGGCTGAAGAATGCAGGACATCCATCGTGGAGAAGATGCAGGTCTGAGTAGGCCATCAGCGGGTGTTCAGACTGGTTCACGGTATCAACTCGTCTGTCACTGGGGTCTTACAGAATCAGTCTCATGCTTTCCACTCCTACATGACCACAAAAGGATCTGCTCAGGATACAGCCCAGTCCAGGATTATGGAGACTTCGGGATAAGGGGAAATAGACTAACATAAGCGTAGATGTTATTTAAATTACAATGTCTTTCCCAGCTCTGGTTGCCCTAATTAATGCAGCCTAACGCTACGGTTACTAAAGTAACCCTTCGTTCCCCGAGGGGGGGAACGGAAATGCTATGTGGAAACTTCCACTATGGGGATTTCGTCAGAATCCAATCATCTGAAAGAGTATAAAAACGGGCCAATGAAATGCCAATGAGTTGGCAGCGTCAGCGTGCACAGCTGGCGTCAATGACAATCAGTCATGCTATAAAGACGCAGCCAGTGCCATGCTCGACATCCTTTTCTAGCTGAAGAGACTTTCACGCTCAACAGCTAAGGGACAATCGTTGTGGCGAAGGAACATAGCATTTCCGTTCCCCCCCTCGGGGAACGAAGGGTTACTTTAGTAACCGTAGCGTTCCCCTTCGGATGGGGAACTCCAATGCTATGTGGAAACTTCCACTATGGGGAAATCTATGGAAAACGCCACAACGAAAGAACCTTACTGCGTCCCTGGCGAAGGGTGTGCCACGCATTAGAGCGAGCGCACCTACAACGCCCCGAGACACAGTCTTCCAACGTGTCCCCTGGCCCTCACTTACCTGTTCAGAACAGTTATGTTTTTCGGGGAGTCGCAATAACCCAGTAAAATAGGTTTTGATACGACAGTACGTTGGGAAAGCGTTCAGTCCCGATAGGGAGGACGCTGCGGAGCTCACCTGTTACCCAGAGGGGAGACCTGGTGACAACCTATGGACTAGCCCAGAGATGGGGAGTCCTTGCATAAGGATGGTTAGCGGGGAGGGAAGACACGAGCCTGCCCTAGAAGGGGGGACTATACCGTGGCTGAGTGAACGTATGGGATCGCCAGCGGGGATCACACATAGCAGGCACCTATACCCAGAACGCGGGCTGACCAGCGGGCATGCCGACAACGTAACGGGCCAACACCTGACTCCTCCGCTGAGTCAGGTGCTGGGGGCCTCGGAGGAACTCTGCAGGGTTCGCCAAAGAAAGGGGGAACTAAACTGACAAAGCTGAAAAAGCGCACGTATCTCCGGGTTAGGGAGAGTGGCGCAGCAAGCGTGTTTCGACACCTCAACCGAATCGTTTCCTCAATCACCAAGGGTTGCCTAATACCCTTGAGGAAACCGGCTCCACTCGCAGATTGTAACCTTGCAAATGTATTGGGTGTCACCCAACCCGTAGCTCTACAAATGTCTGTCAGAGAGGCGCCGCGTGCTAACGCCCAGGAGGATGCGATGCTCCGTAGTGGAGTGCGCTCTCACCCCCGGGGGACACGGCTCACCCTGGCCCAAAGGCGAGGGAGATGGCATCCACTATCCCGTGGGCCAACCTCTGTTTAGATACGGCACTTCCCATCTGCCGACCACTGTAATGGACAAAGAGCTGGTCAGAGGATCTAAGGCTCTGAGTGTGGTCCACATATATTCGCAAAGCGCGAACAGGACACAACAATGAAAGGGCTGGGTCTGCCTCCTCCGCGGGCAGCGCTTGCAGGCTCACTACCTGATTCTTAAATGGCGTGGTAGGAACCTTGGGCACATAGCCGGGCCGGGGTCTCAGGACAACGTGAGAGTAGGCCGGCCCGAATTCTAGGCACGAGTCACTGACCGAAAATGCCTCCAGGTACCTAACCCTCTTAACCGATGCCAACACGACCAGCAGAGCTGTCTTCAAGGACAGAAATCTCAAGGATACTGAGTCGAGTGGTTCGAAGGGATCCCCACGTAGGCTCGTAGCACTACCGCGAGATCTCAAGAGGGTATGAGAGGGGGGCGGGGTGGAAACATCCGCCTAGCACCTCTGAGGAGCTGGATGATGAGGTTATGCCTCCCCACGGTGCCGCCATCCACGCACCATGATGAGCGCACCATGAACCTCCATGATGGTGGCCACGTAAACCCTCAGTGTGGAGCGCGACAGCCTTCGCTCCACCTGTCCTGAAGGAAAGAAAGCACAACACTGATCTGGCAAGATCAGGGGTCTTCTCGGCGAGAAGCGCACCACTCAGTGAATAGACTCCACTCCAGGGCGTAGGCATGCCTCGTAGAGGGTGCACTAGCCTGAGTGATGGTATTAACCACCGCCACCGGTAGGTTACCTAAGTCTTCCTCGTCGCGTCTTATGGACCCCACGTGGAGGTTCCACAGAACTAAGCGAGGGTGCCAGATGGTGCCCTGTCCCTGAGAGAGTAGGTCCTCTCTCAAAGGGACTCGCCAGGGGGGGGCGTCGCGAGGAGGGAGAGTTCTGATATCCAGGTCCGGTTGGGCCAGGGGCGCAACTAGCAAGACCTGCCCCTTGTCCTCCCTGACCTTGCACAGAAACTGCGCGAGTAGGCTCACTGGGGGGAGTGCATACTTACGCATGACTCGGGGTGGAGTCGCCATTCTCCCGGGGAAGGAGCTGCCGTGAGAGCCTGTTGGCCGCACGGTTGAGCCCATCCGGGGTGTGAATATCAAGCAGCGACTTCAGCCGCGTATGACTCCAGAGGAGCAGACGGCGAGCGAGCTGAGACATGCAGCGGGAGCGTATACCCCCCATCCGGATGGAATACGCTACCGCGGCCATGCTGTCCGTCCTGACCAGCACGTGTTGCCCCCTCAGCACCGGTAAAAAGCGGCGCAGAGCGAGAAACACTGCCAACAGCTCTAGGCAGTTGATATGCCAATGCAGCTGGGTTCCCCTCCACAGGTCCGCAGCAGCATGCCCGCTACACACGGCCCCCCCACCCCATACTGGAGGCATCTGCCGAAACGACAGCCTGCCTGGACGCCTGACCTAGGGGCACACTGGCCTGTAGGAAGGAGGGGTCCTTTCCAGGGGGTGCGGGTGCGGTGACACAGCGCAGTGACAGTCACTCGGTGTGGGCCCGCGTGCCATGCGCGTCTGGGGACCCGATCGTGAAGCCAATGCTGTAGTGGTCTCATATGGAGCAATCCGAGCGGCGTGGCCGCGGCTACGGATGCCATATGCCCCAGGAGCCTCTGAAATAATTTCTTTTTTTCCTGTCGAACTCTCTCAGACAGTTCAGCATTACCTCGGCGCGCTCTCGTGAGAGGCGCGCCTCCATAGTGATCGAGTCCAGCTCCAACCCGAGAAAGGAGATGCTCTGCACGGGGGCGAGCTTGCTCTTTTCTCGGTTGACCTGAAACCCCAACGGGCGGTGGTGCCGGAGCACCTTGTCTCTGTGCATAATCAATTGCTCCCGAGAGTGGGCTAAAAATCAGCCAGTCATCGAAATAATTGAGCGTGCAGATGCCGGCGAGCCGAAGGGGCGCGAGGGCACCCCCCGCGAGCTTGGTGAAAACTCGCGGAGACAGAGAGAGCCCGAAGGGGAGGACCTTGTATTGCCACGCTCGACCTTCAAACGCAAACCGCAGAAACTGCCGGTGGCGTGGAAGTGTGGAGATATGAAAATACGCGTCCTTCAGATCTATTGCTGCAAACCAATCCTGAGGACGAACGCATCGCATGATGCCCATCTGCGTAAGCATTCCGAAGCGCAGCCTGTGAAGGCAGCGGTTCAAAATGTGCAGATATAGGATTAGCCATAGCCCACCGCTTTTTTTTTTTTTTTGGGGCACGATGAAGTGCGAGCTGTAAAACCCGCGCTCCATCTCGGCTGGAGGGCCGGCTCGATTGCATCCTTCGCCAGGAGGACAGCAATCTCTTCTCGCAAGACAGGGGCGGACGCAGGACTGACCCTGGTCGCCCGTGAACCTGGGAGGCCGTTTAGCGAACTGAATCGCATAGCCAAGTCTGGTCGTATGGATGAGCCATTGCGATGGCCTGGCCCGCGCTAACCAGGCAGGCAGAGCCCCCGCAAATGGTCCCACCCGCACGATCGCTGACGTGCCAGCGGCGGGGCAGCGTGGAGTGAGTGGGCTCATCCGGGGAGCGCTGGGGTCCCATGGGAGAGCAGAAGAGGAGATGTTCTCGTCTCGCACTCAAACTCCAGGAGAGGGGCTGGGAGTGGAGAGAAAGGAGACCGTTCTCTCGTGCTCCATGAGCCATTGGCGAAATGCACCGATCCTGCGAGCTGGAAGGCATAGCGTCCCAGACTGGCAGTGTTCGGGCTGTCACATCCGGAGGAGGGGAAAAGTGCTCTTTCACTGAGGATTTTGATGGCGTTTTTTTTTTTTTTTTTTTTTTTTACGCCTTTAAATAACGTGCCCCGCCCTCCAGCGGGGAAAGAGCAAATTCCCTACTCCCCAGATGGCCCGCCTCAGGGACGCTTCGCGGTCCGTTTTACCGAACTTAGCGGCGCCCTGGGCGGGGGGACGCTGGTTGCCGGTGCGATGCTCGGCGCAGCCGCGTGGCCGGAGGCGCAGGCGGGGGCGGCGAAGCAAAGCTGCGGGCGGGCGTCCTCGGCGAAAAAGCAGTGGATGTGGATGGCTCGGCGGGGGGGAGCGGTCATACAATCCCGCCGATAGAGACCTCGCCCATCGCCTCCGACTGCTCTATCACCGGCGTGAATTCCTGGGCGAATTCACCGCCAGTGTCGCCGAACAGGCCAGCCTGGGATATGGGTGAGTTAAGAAAGCGAACTTTGTCAACGTCACGCACATCACCAGGTTTAGCCTGAGGTGGCATTCCTGGATCACGGATGTGATCATCGTCCTTCCCAGGGCACACACAGCCGACTTTTTTTTTTTTTTTTTGTAAGAGCATAGTCGGTTGCGGTGCGGAGCGCATGCTCAGTCCTGGGTCAGAACCATCCTCGCGCAGCCGGGCCAGCGCCTGCGCTTGGTAGCGCTGGTAGGTGGCCATAGCGTGCATGGTGAGGGGGAAGGCGCACGCAGCACACTGCGTGAGCCTACTGTGCCCATCCAGGAAGAAGGGGATGGGGAGGCTTAGAAGGTCTCGCCTTCATCCTCCACATCACACCCCTCTAATCGGTCCGGCCGCGGAGCTGGGGGATAAACCATCTCCAGAGCCACGGCCGAAGCAGCCTGGGGAAGCACAGCCGCAAAGTCTGCTTCTGGATTCGACGCCGCGCTCAAAGTCCCGGAGGGAGCGAGCGAGTTCGAATCCTCGTCAGACCTTGACAGCCCAACCTCCAAGGATGGTGAGGATGGAAGCGCACGCAGATCGGGCAGAAAAAAGTGCCCTCAGGACAGCGTGAGTTTACTGTGCACTTCCGGGAAGAAGGGGACGGGAGGCTTTGAAGGTCTTGCCTCCTTATATCCTCCACATACACCCATCTAAGTCGGTCCGGCCGCGGGGCTGGGGGATAAACCATCACCAGACCCACGGCCGAAGCAGCCCGAGAAAGCACAGCCATCACGTCTGCTTTTTAGATGCTAACGCCGCGCTCTCCACCCCGGAGGGAGGGAGCGAGCGGGCTCGCATCCTCATCAGACAATGACAGCCCATCCTCCGATGCAGCGATGGACATCTGACCCCCGGTGTCATCAGGTGAGAGAGCGACCATCCAAGGACGGAGCGCTTCTCTTTACCTGAAGCTTGGATGGAGCGCGTGGAGGAGCGAGAGGTCCACGGCCCGGGGGCGGCGGATTTACTCTCACTGAAACCCTCAGATCTGCCCGAGTGCCAACCGCAGTGCGGGTGACAACTGGGGTGGGTGGCTCTTTTGCAAGAGCGAGCCGCGATCTTCACTGCGCAACAGACATGACATCAGTGATGGCATGCACTGCCCGCGAGCACCGCATTAACATGCTGGACCCCCAGACATGAAACGCTGTGCTCGTGCCCATCATCCGGGGATAGGAAACCACCGCATCCAGAAACGCACGGTCGGAGTGACGTCTTGAAAAAGACGCGCTGCACGACCGTGTTGCTCTTTTAGGAAAGCTTTTTTCCTATATACAAACCGCTCTTGGAGGACCGGACCCAAAGGACGCCAGGCAAGGGAGAAATACCCAGCTCGACCATCTGCCACTGCGTATACGCGCTCTGGACCGGGAGAAGCTGCTTCTCGATCTCTCTCTGTAGACACAGGTTGGAGATACCCTCAAAGACTCTCTCAGAAGCTTCGTGAAAGGCTCTGAAAGCGAAAGGATGTCGAGCATGGCACTGGCTGCGTCTTTATAGCATGACTGATTGTCATTGACGCCAGCTGTGCACGCTGACGCTGCCAACTCATTGGCATTTCATTGGCCCGTTTTTATACTCTTTCAGATGATTGGATTCTGACGAAATCCCCATAGTGGAAGTTTCCACATAGCATTGGAGTTCCCCATCCGAAGGGGAACAATCCTTTAGAGGATTTGAATTTCGAAGCATTTGTGTTTTATTTGTATTCTAATGCAAAGAGATGTGTATTTAATCTAGTTTTAAACTGACAGAGTTTGTCTGCCTACCAAACTGTACTAGGAAGGCTGTTCCAGAGTTTAGGTGCCAGATACAGTATGAGAAAGATACCGCCTACAGTTTATTTTGAAATTCTGGAAATAATCAGTTGTCCAGAATTAACTGGGCATAGTGAATGTTAGGGGCTGTAATAAACCAGTAGCTCCTTAAAATATAGGGAGCTAAGCTGTTCAGGGCTTTGTAGGTAGTCAATATTTTTTTTTACTTATACAATATTTAATAGGGAACCAATGGAATGATGAAAGTACTGGAGTAATGTAAACATATTTCTTTGTTTTAGAAAGCACTCATTTTGATCCAACTGAAGTTTGTTAATGAGGCTTACAGGGCAAGGATCAGACTTGTATATCTTTATCTTTGTATTGACTCATTGAATATATCTCATTTTGTAAGATGGCAGAATTTGTAAAAGTTCAAAATTCAAAAGCTTATACTGACACTTTACATTCACTTTCGTTTCTCTTGTCACAGTTGCAATAGACTTAGTTTAATCGTGATGGGCCAAAGGACATTTTTGTGGTTGCCATTTTTGCCCATTGTGGTGGCTTTTCGTTGCACAATGTTTTAAATACAATTTTTTGATAAAGATGCAAATGTTAATGTTAGATGTTTATATGTTTTTTTTTTCTTTTCATTCCTTATGTTTTTTGTAAGTTAACTTTTTTTAGTACACATGTCTTTGCCGAGTCAATGGTGTTTGTTAGAGGAAGAGATTGATATTTGCACTGGTAATTCATGTGCTAATTTTCATAGCTATGCATTCATTTAAAATTACTCTGTATAGTTATGAAAATTTGCTATTTGAGAAAGTGCACGTGCAAATAAAGCAGCTTTTGCACAATTACTATCACATAATAACATAAAAATAACTGAATTAAGGAGCACTAAGGCATGTAAAAAGGATGAATGTGACATTCCAGAGTTATTTATGCTCCAGACATACCACAGAGGCGAATGTGACCTGGCTGTTTGGTTTGGGTTAGGTTGTCGACTCCCAACACTGGACACAATGTTGAACCTCACGTCATCTTTCATAATCCGTGTGCACACATTAGTTATGAATAATTTCAGATTTGTCCTCTGTAGATTAGATTAAGGCAGCCACAGGGGGTATGAATCCTAAATGAATGCATGTGAAAAGTAGCAAAGCAATCCTTGATCCAAAACTATGCATCAATGGCCAGGGGTTGTATTAATCCAGACCAAAATGCTTGAAGATTCCCTATTCACTCCTCCTTCGTGCTCAACATGACCAGCCACAATGAGCAAAAGAAGATCTGAAAGGAAAAATATGCTATTGATGGGTTGCCAAATGCTAAAGCCTACCGATAGTCATTGCCATTTCTTAGACTTAGAGACTTGGCATTATTATAACCAAATTAGTAATTGTGACCTTAGCAAACATGCTGAGATTTGGTCTTGTCACAATGCCCACACAGAGGGGTGCTGGTCCAAAGGGGATGTCCCGCACAGCATGAGTCCCTCTCTCTCTCAGATGATCTCCTGTGCCTCCTGCTGACTGCACCAGCCCAACATGATAAAGTAGCAGGTCCACATACAAAAGAACTACAAGGAGAATCCCTTGCTACCTTGCTCAAGCCATCCCTCTCAGCATGAAGACACAAAAAGCATACACTATCAACACAATCACTTGATTATTTGAGTGCATTGAATGCTAATTGACACTGGAGATCAGGACAGAATCCCATTAGTTATCTTCTGGAGGCTGTGGACTTGCAAAAAAAGAGTGCTGATACTTGATAATGAACTCTTCTTTTATGTTCTATTGGGCTTTTGTTCCCATTACACAGCCAGAGAAAAAGATATAGAAACCATTTTAAATAAGAAATGGCTAGTTGAATATTTCAAAGAAATCCAATCTAATATATTGAATTAGAGTAAAAATCTAATGTGGTAAGTTTAATGTTTTTCTTGTAAAATGGAGTTGAAGATAAAATTATTATTCTTTTCCAAATATTTTCCAATAATAGTTTTAACAACACATTTCTTACAATTAACATCATTTGTCTTTGCCATGTTGACAGAATATACAATATTTTACTAGTTGTTTTGCAAAATATCGGTATTCAGCTTAAAGTACATCTAAGACTTTTGCCAAAAAAAAGAAAGGAAATACAGTGGGAAAATAGCATTGCTCATTGTTCTGTTAAATATCACTCGGGAAGTGTATAAAAACGAATACATTTTTAACAGTAGGCGTGATTGTTTTGTCTAGATATACTGTACATAAGTAATCTCTGTTTCTATCTTCAAAACTTTGAAAAACTATAGTATGCTACAGTTAACAATAACTTGATATGAGAGCAAATGAATGCAATTTATATGATATGATGCTGCACTATAAAAAGTAATTTGTTCAGTTTACTTAACTGAATCATACAAACTCGTTGCCTTAATTTAATTAAGTAATCATAACTTTACTGCATTAGTACTATTTACTAATGTAGAAAAGTAATTCACACTTATACTGAGGCGTATTTACTTATAGGTCAATTTAGTCATCTCAACTTTATATCAAGTATTATTTACTAATGTAGTAAAAGTAATTCTTGTTCACAGTGCCGGCCCATTCAACAGGCAGTTGCCTATGGCCCCGCGTTTCTTGGAAGGCACTATGAACGCTGCTCTTGTACAATTATTGTGAACATGAAAATGTACGTATGAACAATATTGTGCAATGCACAAATGGCATTAATCGGGATACAGTTCACAAAGACCGTGAGAAAAAAAACAACCCCCACATTTAATTTAAAAATAGCTCTGTATAATTCATAAATAACAAATAGTTGAAAAAAACATAATAAACATACAACAACTAGGGTTGGCCCTATAGACGATCGCTGATGGCCGATAGACAACACGATGCTGAGCCGGCATCTGCCCCGCCCCTGTCACAAACCCGCTCATGAAAAATACATACTTAGGCCCCGTTTAGACTAATACATCTTAGTTTTAAAATGGTATTTTAGAACGAAAATGTTCCACATCCACACTGTGTTTTACCTAGCATTTCTGAACAGCCCTCTGTCCGCTGAAAACGCACATCACGTGACCACACACACAGACACAGCCACACACACTGTCATGTGCTTATCTGAGCTCCAGAGAGCAGTGCACGTCGGACAGTTTATCAAGAATATACCGCTGGATCGCGTGTCATTATAGTTGTTAAACGTGATATTTAATTAACCTTGTTTCTATCTAACGACTCTTCGGTCTTTTGAATCTATCAGGTAACATGTCACAGCGTCAGTACACTGCTTCAATATTTCACTTTCACACTTGTACTTAATAATTTTAGTGAAAACCTCAGATACTGTTGGTTGGGCACCTTTTTTACCGACCAAGTTTGTGGATGCCATTATAACGACACAGATTCCTCTGCCTATTCATGCCAGAGTCCCACAGAAAAAGTGATTGACAGGTGGTAGTTGCGAGTCAGGTAGTTGAAACGGTAGGCTACAAATAATTAATTAGTTATGAATTAATTAATTATTCATAAATAATTAATTCATCCGCCTATGGCGACGATGTCATTGTCCATCACGATGTTTCACATTAGCCATCGTACAATGCCAAATTGGTCGACATCGCCCAACCCTAACAACAACAGTATGAATGAAAACAGAAAATGTCAGAAACATACCCAGCAGCACCACACACTTTTTTGCATAACACCGTCCGCGATCAGCTATTAGGTGGACTAGAATGACGTAACGTATTCCTACACAGATTCCACAATATCTCTCCAAATTGCTTACGTCCGATATAAATCTGAAAAAAAGGTGTCTTAAAGTCTTAAGTGATAAAACATCTCAAGTGTCATTGCTATTTTTAATTGATCTTAATCAATTTTTTTTTTAAATGAAATGGCATCCAAACGGCATCTTTTCGGAGCCGAGAAAAGGACACTATCAAATCAAGTAAAGTCTACAAATTTGCCAAAATGTGTAAAGTTAACAAGCATTTTTCAAGTAGATTGAGTGATTACTTTTTACAATGTGTCTAGGCAAAAATACATACATAGTATTTAAAGACAAACTTACAGAAAATTACAACTTATTTGAAAATGTGTGATATTCATGTCTTTTGCACAATAAACATTTATATATATTTTTCTGCTGTAGTTCTAGTTCCTATTTCCCAATGGGTGTGACTGTTTCTCTCAATTCGTGGCTCTGAAAACCTGGGTGGCCGTGGCTCTCCCTTTGGAGTACAATACAAGCTAAGTTTAGCAAGCTAAATCTGCAATAACACAGCTCCTAGCTACAGCTAATCCTATCAAAATGGACTCCCTTGCAGAGACAATGAGGAGCAGTGGCTGCTAATGACGGAGAGATGTCACACATGGAATGTAGTGAGCGATGAGAAGTGCTATGCCAAACTCCAGAGAGCTGCTCCACCTTGGACTAAACTAACACACCATACAGCTGAGGCCTGTGCAGATAAAACTGAGCAGCTTAAATAAACTGCAGATGTTCTGGCACAGAACTCCAGTGGTGACATGCACCTATTCAGAAGCACAGATGCAGCGGAGACATGAGAAACATCGGCATAGCATCTTCTCCGAAGGGATGGGAAGAAACATTCTGATATCTGATGCAGTATTGTTTAAATGTCCTGTCTTACTGCTTTAATAGAGTTGATAATAAAACTGTCTAAGATAAATAGATTGTAAAACTGTGTAATAAAGCTTCTGGTTTTTGATAAGGTTCTCAAAACATGACAACAAAAATTATCTTTATCTATTATACTATTTTTAAAACCCATTTATTGTGCTTATATTTTGTTTACATTTAGTATTTTATTTGCATTTTTGTAACCTTACCGCATAAAAAATTACATGTTCCATTAATAATTGAAGACAATAAAACAAAGTTTAAAAACTGGATGTTTTACACATTCAGAGAACTTTCAAAAATACAATTTTACAACACAAACATTACCAAACCATCTTGTGGCATTTTTAACTGATGATAATAAACAGTAACATGTTTATCTTAACTGCTTTGGCTGAATATTAGGTGCAGTCTAACATAATTGTCAGCAATCAATCATAATTAAAAATGAACAACATTTTTAAGAAATATTTTTAATGGCACAAGCAACTAAATTGCATTTCAGACAAAAATTTCATGAAATCAGAAAAGTGGGATACAAACGGTGCAAACACACCATGAGGTCTTATGTAATACATATTAATCACCGGTAAATTAGTGGCACAGAACACAATTACAGCATTGAAAGACCACCAGGTCTGTCAAACCTTTGAAGAAAGTTTTCATCCTACTTCTTCTTTCTCCTTACACAAAACCCAAAGCCTAATTTGCTATCATCAGTTCTCTTTGTTAACCCAGCACTGGTATTTGGGAATAATCCTCCACTCATACACAGAATATCGTCCCAACAGGCATGGACAAGATCACCTTCCAGGCTTTTCAAGAGACAAGCCTTTGTGAGTTATGCCATGTTCAAGACTGAATACGCTCTTTCTTGAGAAACCAAGGGATGAGTTGGACAGGACGTAACTTGGGTGCTTTGTGTTTGTCATGCATTTGTGTTTGTCATGTTACAGCAACAAATGGCTTCAATAAATTCATTTATTAATAGTCGTATCATTGTCTGAGCCTGCCACTTTCTAAATGTCCACAGCCATACTTATTGATACTTGTGAAGCATCTATGTAAACCATTTTCTAGTTTAGACGGCTTCAATTAAATACAGTAGATCAGTGCTTTCCAACCTTTTTTTAAACTCATGGCCCACACAACCAAAAACAAATGTTTCTGCATCCCACTGCAATTTTTTATTAAACCTGCTATTTGTGACTAAATTGTGACTTATTCAAATGCAAGACTCTTAATGCTAAATAGACTTACAATAATTTAAATAAACATAAAATGTACATAACACATTACCAAACCCTGAGAAAATCAGACTAACACTTTTAAGAAAACGGGAAAACTAAAATCCCAGCAGATACTATACAAACAGGTAGACCGTCAGCGAAGCAATCAGGAAACAGGCAATACTGAAGATTTGTCCCCATCTTAAATAAGATTTGATCAAATACAAATGTGACCTTGTTGACTATGGCAACGTCTGATCTGAAACCATGTGACACACACTACATTTGACCAGACAAAATGTTAATGATAAAATTATAATTTTAAGCACCTGCAACCCACACAATCACAATCATCTCACCACCAAGTGCAGTTCTCTTATTCAGACATACCAGTAAAATGTTTACTTATTATCAAAGGTATTTCTATTAATAGAGGCTTCTATTATCTACAGGCTGAAAACCACTGGTGAAGAAATAATGATTAACTTAGATTTTAGTGTTTAGTGTAACAGTGTTGCCAGTGATGGGTTGCAGCTGGAAGGGCTTCCGCTGTGTAAAACATATGCTGGATAAGTTGGCGGTTCATTACGCTGTGGCGGCCCCTGATTAATAAAGGAACTAGACCGAAAATAAAATGAATAAATGAATGAATGAAGTAACAGTGTTAATGAATTCTGTCTATGAATTTAATGGCAAAAATGTATGTACGATTAATGTTAATTAGTTAATTTCTTTTTGACAAAATTTTATTCTTTTCATCAACAATAATGCATGCTGATGTACTAACTGTCAGTATCTAATGATTTCCATGTCATTTTGTCTTTGTCTCATCTTCTTGAAAAGTCTTATATAAAAAATATATATTTTCACCATTATTTCCCTTGACAAAATTAACACTACTAAATTACAATTTTTTTCAGTTTACAGCATCAATTCTCTGTTAAAAGTTCAAATGTGTTCAAAATAAATTAAATGGCAATTTTTAGATGTTTCTTAGGCGACACGGTGGCTCAGTGGTTAGCACCGTTGCCTCACAGCAGGTTTCAGTCATGCGGTATTGGTGAATTGAATAAACTAAATTGGCCATAGTGTATATGTGTGAATGAGTGTGTATTAATATTTCCCAGTACTGGGTTGCAGCTGGAAGGGCATCTGCTGTGTAAAACATATGATGGATAAGTTGGCGATTCATTCTGCTGCAGCAACCCCTGATGAATAAAGGAACTAAGCCGAAGTAAAATGACTGAAACATGTTTCATGACTGTTATAGGTCAGTAGAAATATCTGATACTCATGTAGCTTTAAGGAATTCTGACATAAAATGACACAACAATGTTAAACCTGTAATTTGAAGGCCAGATCTGTAAAACTGCATTTTTTCATCTTAAAATCTAGAGTGCTTTCTAGAACAAATAAATATGATCATATTACTCCAGTTCCCCTTTGCATGGGTAACTCCAATGCTATGTGGAAACTTCCACTATGGGGATTTCATCAGAAACCAATTATCTGAAAGAGTATAAAAACGGGCCAATGAAATGCCAATGAGTTGGCGGCGTCAGTGTGCACAGCTGGCGTCAATGACAATCAGTCATGCTATAAAGACGCAGCCAGTGCCATGCTTGACATCCTTTTCGCTTTTAGAGCCTTTCATGATGCTTCTGAGAGAGTCTTTGAGGGTATCTCCAAGCTGTGTCTACAGAGAGAGATCGAGAAGCACCTTCTCCCGGTCCAGAGCGCGTATACGCAGTGGCAGATGGTCGAGCTGGGTTTTTCACCCTTGCCTGGCGTCCTTTGGGTCCGGTCCTCCAAGAGCAGTTTGTATATAGGAAAAAAGCTTTCCTAAAAGAGCAACACGGTCGTGCAGCGCGTCTTTTTCAAGATGTCACTCCGACCGTGCGTTTCAGGATGCGGTGGTTTCCTGTCCCCGGATGATGGGCACAAGCACAACGTTTCATGTCTGGGGGTCCAGCATGTAAATGCGGTGCTCGCGGGCAGTACATGCCATCACTGTGATGTCATGTCTGTTGCGCAGTTAAGATCGCTGCTCGCTCTTGCAAAAGAGCGACCCACCCAGTTGTCACCCGCACTGCGGTTGGCACTTGGGCAGATCTGAGGGTTACAGTGGAAGTAAATCAGCCACCCTCGGGCTGCGGACCTTTCGCTCCTCCACGCACTCCATCCAAGCTTCAGGTGAAGAGAAACGTTCCGTCCTTGGATGGTCGCTCTCTCACATGATGACACCGGGGTCAGATGTCCATCGCTGCATCGGAGGATGGGCTGTCATTGTCTGATGAGGATGCGAACCCGCTCGCTCCCTCCCTCTGGGGTTGGCATCTAAAAAGCAGACATGAAGGCCGTGCTTTCTCAGGCTGCTTCGGCCGTGGGCCTGGTGATGGTTTATTACCCAGCCCCACGGCGGGACTGACTAGATGGGTGTTATGTGGAGGATATAAGGAGGCAAGACCTTCAAAGTCTCCTGTCCCCTTCTTCCCGGACGTGCACAGTAAACTCACGCAGTCTTTAGGGCACTTTTTTCTGCCCGGTCTGCGTGCGCTTCCATCCTCACCATCCTTGGAGGGTGGGCTGTCAAGGTCTGTTGAGGATTCGAACCCGCTCTCTCCCTCGGGGATGGTGAGTGCGGCGTCAAATCTAGAAGCAGACTTTGTGGCTGTGCTTACCCAGGCTGCTTCGGCCGTGGCTCTGGAGATGGTTTATCCCCCAGCCCCGCGGCCGGACCAATTAGAGGGGTGTGATGTGGAGGATGAAGACCTTCTAAGCCTCCCCATCCCCTTCTTCCTGGATGGGCACAGTAGGCTCACGCAGTGTGCTGTTTGTGCTTTCGTCCTCGCCATGCATGCTATGGCCACCTACCAGCGCTACCAAGTGCAGGCGCTGGCCCGGCTGCGCGAGGATGGTTCCGACCCAGGACTGAGTATGAGCTCCACAACTGACTATGCTCTTAAAAAAAAAAAAAGTCGGCTGTGTGTGCCCTGGGAAGGACGATGGTCACATCCGTGGTCCAGGAACGCCACCTCAGGCTAAACCTGGTGATATGCGTGATATGCCTTCCAGCTCGCAGGATCGGTGCGTTTTGCCAATGGCTCACGGAGCGCAAGAGAACGGTCTCCTTTCTTTCCCACTCCCAGCCCCTCCTCTGGAGTTTGGGTGCGAGACAAGATCATCTCGTCTCCTGCTCTCCCATGGGACCCCAGCACTCCGCGGGTGAGCCCACTCACTCCATGCTGCCCCACCGCTGGCACGTCAGCGATCATGCAGGTGGGACCACTTGCGGGGGCTCTGCCTGCCTGGTTAGTGCGGGCCAGCCCATCGCAATGGCTCATCCGTGCAATCAGACTCGGCTATGCGATACAGTTCGCGAAACAGCCTCTAGGTTCACGGGTGTGTATTTCACCAGGGTCAGCCCTGTATCCGCCCCTGTCTTGCAAGTGGAGATTGCTGTCCTCCTAGCGAAGGATGCAATCGCGCCGGTCCCTCCAGCCGAGATGGAGCGCGGGTTTTACAGCCCGTACTTCATCGTGCCCGAAAAAGAGTGGTGGGCTATGGCCAATCCTAGATCTGCGCATTTTGAACCACTGCCTTCACAGGCTGTGCTTCAGAATGCTTACGCAGATGCGCATCACCCGATGCGTTCGTCCTCGGCATTGGTTTGCAGAAATAGACCTGAAGGACGTGTGTTTCCATGTCTCCATACTTCCATGCCAAAAAACTGCGGTTTGCATTCGAAGGTCGAGCATGGCAGTACGGGTCCTCCCCTTCGGGCTTTCTCTGTCTCTGCGGGTTTTCACTAAGCTTGCGGAGAGTGCCCTCACGCCCCTTCGGCTAGCCGGCATCCGCATGCTCAATTATCTCGATGACTGGCTGATTTTAGCCCACTCTCGGGAGCAGTTGATTATGCACAGAGACACGGTGCTCCGGCATCTCCGCCTGTTGGGGTTTCAGGTCAACCGAGAAAAGAGCAAGCTCGCCCCCGTGCATAGCATCTCCTCTCTCGGGTTGGAGCTGGACTCGATCACCATGAAGGCGCGCCTCTCACGAGAACGCGCCGAGCTTATGCTGAACTGTCTGAGAGAGTTCGACAGGAAAAAGGTGGTCCCCCTGAAATCTTTTCAGAGGCTCCTGGGGCATATGGCATCCGCAGCCGCGGCCACGCCACTCGGATTGCTCCATATGAGACCACTACAGCATTGGCTTCACGATCGGGTCCCCAGACGCGCATGGCACGTGGGCACACACCGAGTGACTGTCACTGCGCTGTGTCGCCGCACCCTCACCCCCTGGAGGGACCCCTCCTTCCTACGGGCCGGAGTGCCCCAAGGTCAGGCGTTCAGGCATGTTGTTGTTTCGATAGATGCCTCCAGTACGGGTTGGGGGGCCGTGTGTTGTGGGCATGCTGCTGCGGACCTGTGGAAGGGAACCCAGCTGCATTGGCATATCAACTGCCTAGAGCTATTGGCAGTGTTTCTTGCTCTGCTCCGCTTTTTACCGGAGCTGAGGGGGCAACACGTGCTGGTCAGGACGGACCCAAGGTCCCAAGGTTCCTACCACGCCGTTTAAGGATCAGGTTGTGAGACTGCAAGTGCTGCCCGCAGAGGAGGCAGACCCAGCCTTTTCATTGTTGTGTTCTGTTCGCGCTTTGCGAATATATGTGGACCACACTCAGAGCTTTAGATCCTCTGACCAGCTCTTTGTCTGTTACGGTGGTCGGCAGAAAGGAAGTGCCGTATCTAAACAGAGGTTGGCCCACTGGATAGTGGATGCCATCTCCCTCGCTTATCAGAGCCAGGGTGAGCCGTGTCCCCCGAGGGTGAGAGCGCACTACACTCAGAGCGTCGCATCCTCCTGGGCATTAGCACGCGGAGCCTCTCTGACAGACATTTGTAGAGCTGACGGTTGGGTGACACCCTATACATTTGCAAGGTTTTACATTTTGCGAGTGGAACCGGTTTCCTACAGATTCAGGCAAATTAACAGTGCTGGTACTGCTCGATCTCAGTGCTGCATTTGACACTGTCGATCACAGCATATTTCTGGATAGGCTGGAAACCTGGGTTGGGCTGTCTGGTACGGTCCTCAAATGTTTCAGATCTTACCTTGAAGGGAGAGATTACTATGTCAGTATAGGTGACCATAGGTCGAGGTGGACACCCATGACATGTGGAGTCCCACAAGACTCGATTCTGGCACCTCTCCGGTTCAACCTTTATATGCTCCCTCTGAGCCAAATAATGAGAAAAAAACAAATCTCCTACCACAGCTATGCTGATGACACTCAGATCTACCTAGCCTCACTGCCTAATGACTACAGCCCCATTGACACCCTCTGCCAATGCATTGATGAAATTAACAATTGGATGTGCCAAAACTTTCTTCAGTTAAACAAAGAGAAAACTGAAGTGATTGCGTTTGGGAACAGAGATGAGGTTCTCAAGGTGAATGCATACCTTGGCTCTAAGGGTCAAAGAACAAAACATAAGGTCAAGAATCTTGGTGTGACTCTGGAGTCAGATCTGAGTTTCAATAGTCATATCAAAGCAGTTAGTAAATCAGCATACTATCTTCTCAAAAACATTGCAAGAATCAGATGCTTTGTTTCCAGTGAAGACTTAGAGAAACTTGTTCATGCTTTTATCAGCAGCAGGGTGGATTACTGTAACGGCCTCCTCACTGGCCCTCCCAAAAAGACAGTCAGACAGTTACAGCTCATCCAGAACGCTGCAGCCAGAATTCTGACCATAACCAGGAAATCAGAGAACATCACACCGGTCCTCAGTTCTTTACACTGGCTCCCAGTTACATTCAGAATAGATTTTAAAGTATTATTACTGTTCTAAAAATCACTAAATGGCCTAGGACCTCAATACATTACAGATATGCTCACTGAATACAAACCTAACAGATTACTCAGATCTTTAGGATCAAATAAACTAGAAATTCTCTCACTGCTGGAATCAGCTTCCAGAAATGATCAGATGTGCTCCAACATTAGGCACATTCAAATCAAGACTGAAAACACATCTGTTTAGCTGTACCTTTACTGAATGAGCACTGTGCTACGTCTGACAGATCGCACTATTCTGTTTTTCTCTTCTTTTTCATTCTTTTATAACACATTTTATTTGTTTTTATGCTTTTTTATTTTATTTTATTTTTTTACCATTTTTATTATTTGTTTTTATTTTTTTATACTTGTTTCTTTTATTCCTGTTTATGTAAAGCAATTTGAATTGCCACTGTGTATGAAATGTGCTATATAAATAAACTTGCCTTGCCTTGCCTCAAGGGTATTAGGTAACCCTTGGTGATTGAGGAAACGATTCGGTTGAGGTGTCGAAATACGCATGCTGCACCATTCTCCCTTACCCGGAGATATGTGCGCTTTTTCAGCTTTGTCAGTTTAGTTCCCCATTTGGCAAACGCTGCAGAGTTCCTCTGAGGCCCCCAGCATCTGACTCAGCGGAGGAGTCAGGTGTTTGCCCGTTACGTTGTTGGCATGCCCGCTGGTCAGCCCGCATTCTGGGTATAGGTGCCTGCTAATGGTGAAGTCCCCCCTTCTAGGCGGGCTCGTGTCTTCCCTCCCCGCTAACCATCCTTATGCATCGACTCCCCATCTCTGGGCTAGTCCACAGGTTGTCACCAGGTCTCCCCTCTGGGTAGCAGGTGAGCTCCGCAGCGTGTTCCCCATCGGGACTGAACGCTTTCCCAACGTACTGTCATATTTAAACCTATTTTACTGGGTTATTGCGACTCCCCGAAAAATATAACTGTTCCTGAACAGGTAAGTAAGGTAAGCAAGGGCCAGTAAGTAAGGGACACGTTGGAAGACTGTGTCTCGGGGCGTTGTAGGTGCGCTCGCTCTACTGCGTGGCACACCCTTTGCCAGGGACGCAGTAAGGTTCTTTCGTTGTGGCATTTTCCATAGATTTCCCCATAGTGGAAGTTTCCACATAACATTGGAGTTTCCCATCCGAAGGAGAACGTTACGGTTACTAAAGTAACCCTTCGTTCCCTGAGGGGGGGAACGGAAATGCTATGTTCCTTTGCCACAATGATTGTCCCTTAGCTGTTGAGCGTGAAAGCATCCTCAGCTAGAAAAGGATGTCGAGCATGGCACTGGCTGCGTCTTTATAGCAACTCATTGGCATTTCATTGGCCCGTTTTTATACTCTTTCAGATGATTGGTTTCTGACAAAATCCCCATAGTGGAAGTTTCCACATAGCATTGGAGTTCACCCATAGGGGAACGAAGGGTTACTTTAGTAACCGTAACGTTCTTTCATCATTGCATTGGCTCCCTATTAAATATCGTAGAAATTGTAAAATTTTATTGACTACCTCCCCAGTATTTGAGGGAGCTCCTGGTGTATTATAGCCTCTCACCTCCACTACGCTCAATTAATTCTGGACAATTGATTATTCCCATAAAATCAAAATCAACAGTAGGTGGTAGTTCTTTCTCATATCTGGCACCTGAACTCTGGAATAGTCTTCCTAGCACAGTTCGGGAAGCAGACACACTCTGTCAGTTTAAAACTAGATTAAAGACACATCTTTTTGCATTAGCATTTACATAAAACACAAATGCTCTGGAAATCCAAATCCTCTAAAGAATTGTTAGTCTGCATTATTTAGGGCAACCAGAGCCGGGAACACCTCACAAAAGACATTATAATTTGAACGCCATCTGCGCTTATGTTTGTTTATATTATTCCCGAAGTTTCCATAATCCTGGACCAAGCCATATCCTGAGCAGCTGCTGTGGTGGCCATGGAGGAGCGAAGAGCATGAGACTGATTCATGTAAGACCCCAGTGACAAACAAGACTTCGCATACACAAGACAAGCATACACTCAGTGCACCACTTAGCGGGCTTCCACACAGGTTTCTGCACCTTGTTTATATACACTATGAACAGCAGCTACGCTAATTATTTTCTTTATTCTCCATTTCCACCTGGGGATACTCTTCCCGAGGCCCTCAGACTATGCAGAGTCGCTGATCCGATCCAAGACCAACGACGAGATGATCCCAAGGTTTCCATATCCTGGACCAGGCCGTATCCTGAGCAGCTACTTTGGTGGTCATGGAGGAGTGGAGAACATGAGACTGATTCCTGTGACGCTCCAGAGACAGACGAGTCTTCGCTGAGGCCAGCTTCCAGCCTCCGCCACTGAGACTGCAGCTCTGCACAAGACGTTTGGCCAGCGGAGAAATAAAATGGTCGTGCCCAACTGAGCCTGGTTTCTCTCAAGGTTTTTTTTAACCTCTTTGCTGTCGCCACTAGCTTGCATGGTTCGGGATCTATAGAGCTGCGCATCGTTGGATCTACTCTTCAGTGTTTGGACTCTCAGTAGTGATTATTAACCACACTGAACTAAGCTAAACTGAACTGAACTTAAACACTACAAACTGAACTACACTGTTCCTATTTACTATGACCTTTTATGTGAAGCTGCTTTGACACAATCTACATTGTATAAGCGCTATACAAATAAAGGTGAATTGAATTGAATTGAATTGATGGGCCAGCCTGTACACCAGCCGCTGACTTCTCCCACCTGCAGCTTCTCCATGATGGATGTCCAGCTTTCTCCAGCCTCCGGTGCCTAGACTGCATCTCTGCACAAGAAGTTTGGCCATAGGAGAAATGGTTGTGCCCAACTAAACCTGGTTTCTCTCAAGGTTTTTTTTTCACTTTCGTCAATTGGTGAAGTTTGTTCCTCGTCGTTGTCGCCACTGGCTTGCGTGGTTAGGGACTTGTGGAGCTGCGCATTGATGGATTTGCTCTTCAGTGTTATGACTTTCAGCAGTGAAAATGAAACCACACTGAACTACACAACTGAACTAAACTGAACTTCAACTCTGAACTGGATTGTCACTGTTTCAATTTATTATAATCCTCTATGTTAAGCTGCTTTGACACAATCTAAATTGTAAACGCGCTAAATAAAAAAAGATTAATTGAATTGGATTGAATTAAAGCTTAATAGTAAAAAAGTAATAGTGAATGTTTTTTTGTATTTTAATTTAAATAGATAAAAGGTCATAATTTGGTTTGTATCATATATTTCAAAGACTTTTAAAGTTATCCATAAAAAAATAATATGAATGTACTAATGGATGTCAAAAATTATTTTTAATTAAAACATTTGGACTATAGCAACCGTGCACCTTTTTCATTCACCTTTTATTCATACTCATTTTATTCACTGATAACATTTGAAGAAATGCTTCATGAATGATATGCCCTTGATCTATGTGATCACCCTTGTGTAATATCTCAGCCCTGACAGCCAGTCAACGATACAAACAATATGGCAAATAGCAAGTTGCAAATGGTCATTGATTGTTTAGATGTTCTTGGTGACAGCATGCCATTGGAGGTCACATTTGTTTACTCCCCAAATTTTACAAAATGTTGGAAATGCATTAAAGATTGTTGACCCATTGACAAAATTTTCCATGTCCAGGCAGTATCATTGGAAAGGTCTTTATAAAGGTCTATGAAAAAAAAGAGATTGTGAAAAGCCTTTTTATTTATTTTTTTTACTTTTGCCCATATAAAACAGTTTTTGATACATTGTTTTACATTTTTAAACACATTTAAAAGACAAATTATTTAGCTGATTAAATTGCTGTACTGTTGTAATAAAAGAAAAGAAAATATACTGGTATTTTTTTTTCAATAATGACACACACACTGAAAAATGTAAATAAATTCTGAAATAGCTACAAGAATGCTGTGTTTTTGTATCTGAAACACATATAGACAAACGCTTGTCACATTTAACAAAGCACCAGAATGGATGGAAATAAATACGGGTGCAAGGACAAAAAGGAGGAGCCTTCAGCCAAAAACAGAATGCCATGCTGAAACTAAAAATGAATCCATTTACTCTAGGCTGTTTATTTTGTACTTTTGGCTGGCTACAAATAAGAAAAGAAAGAGGCAGATCAGAGGCCACTCTTTTTCCCCTTTTTCTTCCAGCGCTTTAAAAACAAGCCTAGCAAATGGCCTGGCAGCGCTGAGGAGAGGCAGAAAAAGAGAGAATGAAAGAAAAGCACAGTAACATCTGCAGACGCTTCCAGACAGACAGTTGGGATGTGAATAACGCAGATCTCTGTTGCCCTGACCCTTGGAGAACAAAGAGGAAATGCCTAGCGAAGGAGCAGGAGCCCCGGAGCGGGACCGGTGAGTACAATTTATTGTCCCGCTGTGGGTGAAAGTGTCATCGGGGCACCAGCATCACATACCACTACAACTGTCATAGCTGCCACACAAGGATGGACACAGACAAGACTGACACAGGAACCACACAAAACTTCAAGGTTATGAGCAGTTAATCACCTAAGCAGGAAAACATAGACTTGCTGCTCTAAAACAATTCCTTCATGTTAGATCTTTCCCTTGAGGACCACTAATAGCTGATATACAGTTGAAGATTTACAGTTGAACTGTATTAAAATTTATTTTTCTTTTTTAAATATTTCCCAAATGATGTTTAAAAGAGCAAGAATATTTTCACAGAATGTCTGATAATATTTCTTCTTCTGGAGAAAGTCTTATTTGGTTTATTTCGGCTAGAATAACAGCCATTTTTAACTTTTTAAAAGTCATTTTAAGTTCAAAATTATTAGCCCCTTTAAGCTATATTTGCTTTCAATCTACAGAACAAACAATCAACACACAATAACTTGCCTAATTACCCTAACCTGCCTAGTTAACCTAATTAACCTAGTTAAGCCTTTAAATGTGACTTTAAGCTGTATAGAAGTGTCTTGAAAAATATCTAGTAAAATATTATGACAAAGTGAAATGACAAAGATAAATGACAAGAGATAAAATAAATAAATGAGTTATTAGAAATGAGTTATTAAAACTATTGTGTTTAGAAATGTGTTGAAAAAATCCCCCTGTTAAACAGAAATTGGAGAAAAAATAAACAGGGGGGCCAATAATTCAGGGGGCCTAATAATTATAACTTCAACTGTATATTTTGGTTGATAAGTGGCCTTTTGCACAAGTCTCTTGGGATAAAAACATTTGATATTTTTTGCCTGTTCATTCATCAATGGTGTTTTGTGACTGAAAATGCTAAAATCTGAAAGTGTAAGTGATTTAAAAGTGAAATGTTACACCCAAAACTGAAAACCATGTCATGTGTGCATGTGTTTAGGGAGGTGTAATTTAAGGGCAAGTACAAATAAACACACAGCAACGGCGTGGTACATGTTGGTAGTGGTAGTGTTGCTGTTGCTGTTGCTTAGGTGTTTGTTAACGCTTCATCAACAAAATGTGGATTTGCTATATATTTGCTTCACACACATGGCCAATTACACACACCAGCACCGAGCCGCTGACGGCACATCATCATTAGGGATGGGCCGGTATAAGATTCTGACGGTATGACACCCTTGGATTACTGCTCTAAAATATATTCTTTTTAAATGTCTGGGTAAATTTTTCCCCCTTTGAACACAAAATATTTTATTCTGAGAAATATTTTAAGGTTTCTGGAGCAGTAAACAAGTCAGGCTAAATAATTAAAGTGAATCATTTTGCTGTCTTCATTTGTTTCAAAAACAGATTTCTTTACAATTTAAAACAGCATCTTTAGAGATCTTAAAGGTTTTAAAACCTTGACTTTTTTGAACACCGGTATACCCTGAAAACAGTTATCATCCCATGCCTAATCATCACTTCCCTACAGTTATGTTACTACCAATGTGACAACACCAAATACTGGCCTGGTATACACAATAAAGCGGTTTTGGTCAATTTAACAGACATGTAAATGCATATCGTTTTGAAAACTTTTTTTAAACTGCAAGGGGAAACCATTTTCACTTTTGGCTACATCGTTGTCGTGTAAACGTAGCCTAAATCAAAGCCTAAAAGGACAACTCTCTGGACTCAATATCAAAGGGAGATGCAACAAAGCGACTGTGTACTTCAAGACTTAAATCTTACAAGTCTCTAATCCTTCTTCAGGCCGTGCGGGACCTTTGCTCTCCATGGAAACCCTGGAGCATTCAAGCAAGTGATTGCCTCCAATGAATTTCAGATAAGATGAAATGGAAGAGAATTGATGTGATTTTAATGCAGAAGAGTGCGGCGGAGGGGAGGTCCACTCGGTTCATATTTGAATAAAGCAAACAGAGGAGACAAAAGGCTGACAGCCGTAAATGACATTGTCAGTACAAAAATTATCAGCCAGTTTACAATCTGTTTGCTCATGTAGAACAAACAGAATGTGTGTGGCATCCCCTGGCTTTGTGAATGGCAGGGCCGCCGGCAGCCAGAGAGAGAGAGAGAGAGAGAAAGAGAGAGAGAAAAGAAGATCTTCTCTCCACCGGCCAGAACTGCTACCATTAGATAGCAATTTGACAGACGCATGGAAAAAGATGCAATTTGGACCACAAACAAGACTTCACCTCTGTGCGCCACTTTCTCGATAATCGTACATTTATCTTGGACAAACCGGGAAAAACAATGCAATCTGCAGTCAGCCGACTTACAGAGGGGGAAATCGTGCATCTAAAGGGAGGCGCATTCCAAACAACTGGCCCTCAGTTCCCTAGCAAAGGCCCACAGCGCAGCTCTTTTTATCCGCAATGTCTGTCTAAGGAGCGAGTGATAGAAAACAGGGGGATGCTCCTAAACAGAGACTTTGAAACCCACCCCCCTCCCTTTTGTGCCATTTTGTTGCTACTTTTGTTTTGAACTTGTTAACTTCTTGCCGGTCGCATCAGCTGCAGCAGCTGGACCCTCAACGCATCAGTATTCACAAGGATACCATGAAAAAATTAAGAGGAACTTGGATAACATGGGCAGACTCGCTATCATGAATCCAGATAGACGCCAATGTCAAAACATGTTTCATTCATTCATTCATTCTCTTTTCACCTTAGTCCCTTTATTATTCCGGGGTCACCACAGTGGAATGAACCGCCAACTTATCCAGCATATGTTTTACACAGAAGATGCCCTTCCAGCTGCAACCCATCACTGGGAAACATATATAAACACATACATTCACTACGGACAATTTAGCTTACCCAATTCAACTATAGCACATGTCTTTGGACTTGTGGGGGAAACCAGAGCACCCAGAGGAAACCAACGCAAACATGGGGAGAACATGCAATCTGCACAAAGAAATGCCAACTGACCCAGCCGAGGCTCGAACCAGTGACCTTCTTGCTGTGAGGCAATCGTGCTTTCCACTGCACCACCGTTTCATTCAATATAC
Source organism: Danio aesculapii (assembly GCF_903798145.1). Lineage (NCBI taxonomy): Eukaryota > Metazoa > Chordata > Actinopteri > Cypriniformes > Danionidae > Danio > Danio aesculapii. The sequence goes on from NC_079451.1 coordinate 13,045,915, forward strand.
TTCAATGTACTTCAATTTTACTTCAATGTTGTCATGTATTTGGCCAGTTCTTATAAAATTGGACATACTGTATATTTTTTGCCTTGAAAAAATGCCAATATATTTTCAAAACACATGTAGGGCAAACTATATATGTATAATATATAAGTAAAATATACAGTTTACAATTTATTATGTCAAAAATGAATGCAGCTCTTTATATAAATTTTAAAAACATGTAACCATTGACTTCCATCGTATTTGTTTTTCCAACAATGGAAGTCAATGGTTACAGGTTGTCAGCTTTCTTCAAAATATCTTCTTTTCTGTTCAGCAGAACAAAGAAACTCCTAAAGGTTAGAAACCTTAAGCATCTTAAATACATCTTCTGTAAAGCTACTTTGAAACCATTTGCTTTGTAAAAAGCACCGTTTAGGTAAAACGAACTTAACTTACGTTTTACCACCGTTATTAAAATTTGGATAAAAATTTCTATTTGTCTACAGAACCAAATGATGAGCAAACATAATTTGTGTGGATAAATGTGTCAAGTTTATGTACAGATGGCGATGAAATATCTTTATGTATGTGCACATTGAATGTGTAGAAATTTGAATTTGATCACATGGAGAGACATAATCAACTGCAAATCAATATAACAAAACCTTTCTAGACACCTCTGTGTGTGTGTGTGTCTGTGTGTGGGAGAGAGAGTCTTCATTGATATTCATCCCTACGTTCCCAGTGAGTGAGAGTGGCGAATCCCTGCACAGGCTGTGGAGCTGCCGTTGCCTCTTATTAAAAAGTTGTTTGATTAGCGGGGCCCAGAATGGCACCATGGAAAGGTCTGCTAGCAGTAGATAAAAGACGAATGATAAATAGGCAAAAAAAAAAAGGCAGGCGATCACCAGCCTGCCACTAGAGCATCAAAACACAGCCAATTCTCTGCAAAGTTGATCCAATTATTGTCAGCTGGTGGGCGATAGCTCGGACGCTTCTCTCCATTCATTCCAATCTAAATTGCTCTTCCCCTTTTTCTGATACAGAAATCGCTCGTAAAGGGGCGGCCATCATTAAAGTTGTTTGAATTGGAGCACTATAGTGTTTGGTTAAGAGGGCAAATGCAAATTTGATGAAAGAATAAGGCTAAATTTACATATCTGCCTCAGCTCACACGGGGAGGGTAAACATTCTGTTTATCTCGAGTGTCATTTTATGATTTCAGTAGAATATAAAACTGACCTTGGCCTCGACCAAAGCAAAAGACATCAGTGAAATATACTGTTGTCCAAATACAATTTGTTGAAGAGGAAATTGTCAACAGATCCTCAATAACTCAGCAAACACAAGACCAATTTGTCGGTATGAAAAACCACCAGAAGCAGACAGACCAATCTTATACTTATAGGGTTGATGTGTTTATGCAATAACAATAATAATAATAATAAAATAAATAAATAAATAAATAATAAGAAGAAGAAGAAGAAGAAAAAAGAAGAAGCTTTTAAATGTATATATATATATATAGTTGAAGTCAGAATTATTAGCCCCCCTTTGAATTTTTTTTCTTTTTTAAATATTTTCCAAATGTTTAACAGAGCAAGGACTTTTTCACAGTATGTCTGATAATATTTTTTTCTTGTGGAGAAAGTCTTATTTGTTTTATTTCAGCTAGAATAAAAGCAGGTTTTAATTTTTTTTAAAGTCATTTTAAGGTCAAAATTATTAGCCCCTTTAAGCTATACTTTTTTCGATGGTCTTCAGAACAAACCATCGTTATTGCCTAATCACAATAACCTGCCCAGTTAACCTAATTAACCTAGTTAAGCGTTTAAATTTGTCTTTAAGCTGTATAGAAGTGTCTTGAAAAATATCTAGTAAAATATTATTTACTGTCGTCATGACAAAGATAAAAAAAATCAGTTATTAGAAATGAGTTATTAAAACTATAATGTTTAGAAATGTGTTGAAAAAATCTTCTCCGTTAAACAGAAATTGTATATAGATACATTTTATCATAAACTGAATCGCATCATACATTGAAATTGGTAGTCACGCATATCATGCATTTAGCAACTACCTGAAGTCAGTGATTGGAGTTTATAATTAAAAATGTGAAATATTACTTATTGCAGGGTGTCTCTGGGGTGTTAAAAAAGTATTAAGTATTACTTAAAAGTTGATAAAATCAATTTAGAAAAACTAAGGTCCCTTAAAAAGTATTTAAAAATCCTGCTTTTTTCATTGTAATATGTTTCATCACTTTTGATTATTCAATCTCTAGTTGTATGATAAAGTTTGTCTGAATGTAATCTATGAATAGTAAGGTGCTGTGAAGTTTATGAAATCAATAATATCTTGCTAGATTTGACATTACATTGCTTTGTGTACTGCAGTAACCAAGGCAACACTGTTATTCCTGCTTTTCTACATAGATATTTACATTAGATGTCACCTACCCTGTTGTTGTCTATTGGAAATATACAAATATTGTTTTAAATTACAAAAATTATAATTTAACATCACTTTTCTAAATCTATGGATAAGTGATTGCTCAGGCATTGCAGACAAAGAGCATGTGTTTGTGTGCATGGAAATGTATTATCTCCCTCTCTGTTAAATTTTGATCTAATCCGTGTCCTGAAACACACCCCCTCTCCTGCATTCACTTCTCATTCTAACAGAGGGTTTGTGAATGAATCCCCGTTATGAACAACTCGTTCACTTAGCCGACAATAATACAAGTTTCTTTTTCATTGTTTGCTTATTTTATCCAATAAAACTAGCATAAGCAGAGGATTTAGTGCGAGTTGGTGCTTTTTTGCCTTATGGTCAGTGCAGTAAGAGAATGTATTATCATCAATAATGTTACTTATTTAGCACAAAAGTTCACAAAACACAAAAACGTAAGAAACAAAATCTTACCTATGAAATGTTATGTCTTTGTACTTTGTTTTCTTTGTTTGCTCTCTACTACACCCATACACAGTGCTAAAGTCCAGCGTCTTCAGATTGGCACACAGTATTGGCTAGTGCGATTGAATAACATTTGTCGTGGAAGCACTGTACAAATGTGGTGGCACTATTCACGCATGCTCAGGGTCTGTATGCGATATCTAGTGCATATATCTATGGCTTTTCTATAGGCGTCATTTGGTAGATTTGCATTTTTATTTATTACACGAATAATGTTTACAATTAGTATTTAGAATATACTTGAGGTTAAGTTAAAATGTCACCAATGTTACCAGTTGAAACCCACTGTAAAAAGGTCATGAGGTCTTAAAAAGTATGGGAAGACTCTTAAAAAGGTCTTAAAAGGTATTACATTTCACACTCTGATTCCTGTATATACGAGAATATACATATATAGTAATATGATTACATGTACAAAAGAAATAGCTTGCCCAAAATTTTTTATTACCCCATAATTTACTCACTCTCTTGCCATCCTCAGTTTATATAACTTTTTTTTTTCTTCTGACAGACGAACACAGTCAGTTTTTCAGTTTTTCCTTGCTCTTCCATGATGTATAATGGTGTTGGACAGTGGATTTTATTTTGAAGCATCCAATAGTGTATAAATGTTTTATTTTGTTTTGAAGTTTGCAAAAGTTTCTAAAAGACCTTTTAAGATCTTTTTAAGGCTCTTTCCATACAAGACCTCATGACCACTTTACAGTAGGTTACAATTGGTGACATTTTAATTTTAACTTTAACTTGCCTGAAGTATATTCTAAATACTGATTGTAAGAACATTATTCATATAATTAATAAAAATGCTAATCTAACAAATGGCCCTGATAAAAAAGCAGGATTAACTGTGTTGCCCTATAGTACACAAAGCAACACAAATCTAGCAAGGTCGCTTTCATAAACTACACAGCACCTCAATATTTACAGATTAAATTCAGACAAACTATATCATACAACTGGACATTGTATGATAAAAAATAATACAACATTTATTACCATGTAAAATAGCAGGACTTTTAAATACTTTTTATGGGCCTTAAATTTCTCTAAATTGATTTATCAACTTTTAATACTTTTTAAAACCCCACAGACACCCTGTATAGGAAATAATCAGTCTTATGAAGCAGATTGCTGTGTTTTTGTAAGACAAAAAAATCTAATTTTTAATTATAAACTCCAATCACTGACTTCAGGGAGTGCTCAAATGCACAAAATGGATGACTGTTGTTTTCAATGTATGACGCATGACGTAAGATGTATTCATAGTGGAAACTTTAGGAATAGATTTGTATGCACCACAGAAAACAATAATGAACAACAAAACTATCTGGCTTGGTGTTACTGTCTAATGTTTTCATTACACTTACAATTTGTTTGACACTGGATTTATGTGCTTTTGGAAGCATCAAAATAAAAGCTTCTATGCAACACCATTATACAGCATGGAAGAGCCAGATTAAAATTAAAAACTATTTTGACTGTGTTTGACTGACAGAAGTCATATACAACAAGAATAAACCAAATAAACTAAATACGCACTGTAAAACCCAATAAGTTAAGGTTACTCAAACCATTTGTGGAAACCAATTGCAGCAAACCGTTTAAGTTAAAAAACTAAATTATATGAGTACTGTGAACTTACTCCATTTAAGTTGAAGTAATGAGTTAATTAAGTGATTAAGTATGTGATGATTGAGCATTAATGGTGAACACCTGCTGTTAACAAGCAGAATTACTGAAGAGAAACACAAAACTACCGCTGACTTAAGTCACAGCCTTTAAAGAAGTAAACACATTCAATCTTTCAACATTTCAGCAGAGGATGACTAAACAACTCCACAAACAGTATCAGCAGCTTCACTTATAACTAACCTGAGCTTGAGTTTATCTTTGTCAGATATCTCTCTATATATTAATGTATTATCCAGTTCTTTTAATACTACATGTTATTGTGATTTTATAATGGTAATGTTGTGGTACTGCTTTCACTTTACTGATAATAGTTCTCCTGTTGTTGTACTGAAGGTAACTCAGCAGAGCTTTGAAATACATGAACATCTGAACCACCTTAAACACGCAGGCTGCGTCCGAAACCGCCTACTACTCAGTTGGTAATGCATTTGAATGTAAACGTACTACTCAACCTTTAGAAAAGTACGTTCTTTATTTCAAAATGTTCCTATTTTCCTAACCCAATATTTTTTTAAGTCACTTGATACTCTGATCATGCTGTTCATCTGGGGATTTCAAAAATGCATGTCTGTAAAACACGTAGGGTAGGAGGCCTTGGTCTTCCCTGTTTTCAGCATTATTATTGGGCAGTCAACCTAAGGGCACTAATGTATTGGTGGACTGCATGTCCCGGGAAGTTTAGTGGTACCACTCCTGCATGGTTGGCAATTGAACGAGACATTCAGGAATCATCCCTTCCTTCTTTACTTTTTGCAGAAAACAAACCTATTAGAACATTCAAGATATGTAACCCTATTGTTTTAGACTCTCTCAAGATTTGGTATCAACTTAGAAAGATTTTTAAATTCCCTCAGACCTGTAGTCTTACCCCTATTGCTTACAATCATGCATTTACTCCCTCATGGTCAGATAAAACATTTTTATCATGGAAAGATAGTGGAATTATAACTATAGGGGATCTTTATATAGACAACATTTTTGCTTCATTCACACAGCTTAGTGAAATGTTAGGGTTACCTTCCTCTCATTTTTCTCGGTAATTACAAATACGGAATTATGTTAAAACGAATATTTCCAATTTTGAAACGTACAAAGAACCTGAATATCTCTATTCATGTATGACATTGGAGCCTAACTTGAAGGGTCTTGTCTCTAGATATGTTGAATATTTTAATGATACCAGAATCCCTTTAACAGAAAATTTAAAGATGTCTTGGGAAAAGGACCTGGGATTAGAGATCTCAGAAGATAACTGGACTAATGCTCTTCAAGTTATCAGGTCCTGTTCCATTAACTCTAACCTCCAGCTGATCCAATATAAGGTAGTCCATACTACACTATTCCTGCACTAAATTGCACTCTATATACCCCTCTCTATGTATTAAATGCAAGACCAGTGAAGGTACACTGGCTCACATATTTTGGTTCTGCCCAAAAATATCTAAATTTTGAACGGAGATGTTCTCTTTTTACTCTGAAGTACTAAGGATTAATTTTCCTCCTGACCCACTTATTGCAATATTAGGCTGGGCTCCTTCCTTTGAAAACTGTAGCTTGGTGTGGAACAAAGAGTGTACACCTAAATTTGAGACATGGCTCACAGAGTTTTGTAAAGTACTACATATAAAAAAGATTAGATATGAGATTGCAGGTAAACCAAAGAAATTTTCAAAAATTTGGAAGCCCTTTTTTGAATGTCTACAGACTGACCAATGAAAACTGAGTGGTGTGGAAGATTTCATGAAACATAGCAATGTGTACAAAATATAAATTTTCAATAATCAGGTATGTATAGGTGTTCATATATCCGAAACCTTTTTATTATTATTATTATTTTATTTAAATTTTTTTATCTCTTTTCCTTTTTCATTTTTTTTTTTTCTCTTCTCTTGTTATCTGTATTGATTTGTACTCTCATATGTGTATATGCTCTATATGTATTGTACATATGCAGATATTTGACTGGACTTGTGAATATGTGCAGGTATAAATTTCTCATGGAGGAATATGATTAAGTATCTGTACAGTTGTGGACGTGCATGTGCATATGTATTTACATTTCAAATATGTTTATTTATTATTATTTGCTGGCATGTGAGGGATTTGGGGTTTGTTCTTTAAAATGTGAAAAACTTTAAATAAAATATTTAAAAGAAAAGAAAAGTACGTTCTATACAGTAAGAATGTGAGAAGTATGAATGGAATTCGGACGTCCTACATCTGCCATTTTGTCATGGTCACGTGACCAACCTGGATCAGTTGCGTCACTTCACTCCCATTCATGAATTCTCTCGCGGGGCATCATGTGCATGAAAAGCTTGAAATGCATGCATGAAATGCGCACTTCAGAATCTCGCCGGAGTAGTAGGTCATCCAGGTACTTCTCGCATACTGATTTTCGAATTCTATGAATTCGGACATACTACTCGGCTCGCATACTGATTTTAGCATACTGTTTAGTATGGAACTATGTGGTTTCGGACGCAGCCGCAGACTTCAAGAATCAGAGTCTGAATCTCAATAGGCCTTTTTCACACTTCCTGGTTCCGGTAAGCGAAACAGCGTTTCACAACATCCGGTTCCAATGCAACGGAGTAAGAAAGAATGGCTGTTATTGCAGCGTTCCTGGCTGCTCCAGCTTAAAAAAAAAACGACATCCTTACCTCAATTTCCACGAAAAGACAAAGGACAGAGGAAATCATGGGTGAAATTAATTAGACGGAATGAATGTCCTTCGTTTCAAGTTATATGCCAGAGATCATTATGTTTTATCAAATATTGGTGGTCTTAGTTTTATTTTGATGTGAAATTATAATATAGACAAAATTCCAGTTTTCTGCCTTCCACAAACAAGTGCTCCTATCAAGGTCATTAATATATAAGCATAATTTTCCCCCAAATTGGAATAAGAGACAACAAATACAAATGCAATTTTTTTAATTGGTTTTACAACAAAATTAATTTGGTTAGTCAGTTTTATCATAAAGATGGTATACTTTTCTTGCAATGAATTCCTTTCTCATTACAGTATCTCAATAACCCTGCAACTTTTCAACTGTTACTGGTTAAATTTTTTTCAGAGACCCATATGTTATTTTGTGGTATTAATCAAGACCATCGTCTTTTGATTTTACTAAATCTTATGTTGGCAAAACTTGTTTTACAGTAAATACCAAGAGTAATAATAGAGCTTTTCGAACTCTTTTCCAAAAAGAAATCACTACTGTTCCTTATAAACAATTTTATTGGATGTCTTTATAAAAGGGTGACTTTATTTGCTGAAAAAAGGTGTGGCTGTTACCACAGAAATATCAGGTTAGAAACAAAATTATAAAAATATCCTATAAACTTCTCCACAGATTTTATCCAGCAAAACATTATTTACAAAAATTTAAAAGTGGAATTGATGTAAATTGTATTTTTGTAATAAATACGAGGAGACGGTTTTACACTTATTTTGGCATTGTACATACTCAGTCAAAAGGAAGAGGTGCAAAAAATTATTATCAATTTTCAGTGTTCAAAACCTCTTTCATCTTTGTGGGAAAATGTACTTTTTGGCTTTACTGTCTAATTTACTAATAAGCAACCAAATTTTATGGTATTGATCACTGAAATATGCTTGTATATTACCAGCATCAGAGACACTTTAATCAAGGAAGCCTACCCACTTTAAAAAATTGTGAACTCTATAATGTATTTATTTAATTATTACATATGTACATTTTGTATATTTGTATTTTATTCATAATTACCCCCTGGCATGTATATTTTTTGTGTTGTAAAAATGTTATTTGCTGTTCTTAAAATAAATAATAAAACATTCAAAGCTGATGAACAAAATGAACTGGAACATGAACTAACTTTAACCTGAAGATTCAGAAACACACCCTATATGCTACAGACTGACTGTTTTGAAGATATTTGCTTTAAAATTTAAAATGTAGTAATTAGTGGAAAACTGAAGTGCTTAATAGAATCGTATTCAAACACTGAACACAACAACAAATATCTTTATTTTTTTCGGCGAGTTGGAGCTAAATTATGTTTCCAGACTTACGTAAACCTTACGAGCATTAAGCAACCTAACATTATGGGGCTCCTCGTTCTTTCGCATTGACCGATAGCAACTCGCCTGTATCTGACCCTGAATACAAAGGAAGGAGGGGGTTAGCACAGCTTACGGACAACTACTAACATAAAACTATTCCTGCTGGATGTTAAATAGTTATTTTTGCTAACGAATGGCTTGAGTTAGCAGATCTTATGCTGTTGGCTGCGCACCTTACTGTAACCTAATGTTGCAAACGCTTCGTGTAAGACACATTTTCTGCACAAATTCCTTTTAAATGCTGATTTATTTAGGCTTCGTCAGTTTTACACATTAACCAAGCGAACAACATGTTCTTGTCCAAATTACAGCAAAGTTGACAATGTCATCCAATGTCCTGAGGCTGTCATGTTTCTGTGAAACCAGAAAAAGTGAAACATTGCTTCGGAGGGTACTTCCTGTATTCAATTCCGCTGTGAAAAAGGTCTATGATAGTAACATATTTCTTGCTGCAGTGCATGCTGGGAGCCATGAATGTGGTTTGAATGATTTTCCCAGCATGACGACATAAAATGTGTCACCATCAATGAGACTCATACTCTGACTCTTGATGTCTTTGCCTCTTGGTTCAGATGTTAAAAAAAATTGTATGTGTATGTTTGTTTGGAAGCCCTTAATAATGTATAGTTAAATTTAGCATCTACTTTATTCAATACTTCACATCATTCCTACTTCTTTCTCTTGTCATGACATATAATTACAACATTTAAAGAGAAGCTAACATGAGAAATGAAGTCAAAGAACCCTAGTAAAGTAACTGCTGTTTTATCAATGGTGACGTCTAATAAGATTATTTTAGTTATCTTGCAAAGGGACTGACAGAAACAAGTCAAGCAGGGGTGCGCTTCCGAAAACCATCGTTAGCCAACTAAGGGTTGCAGGTTTCTTTCGTTACAAACATAGTTTGTTTATTTGGTGTTTTCCAACTCCATCGTTCCAAACAACATTTCAACTACACCTCGGAGATGTAGTTAGAAACATAGTTCCTGGCTGTGTTTTATTCACAGTTACCCCCACCCAGCCCCCCCCCCCCCCATGCCCTATTCATTTAAGAACATTCTAACACTTAAACTTTGAATTATTAAACATAAAAAGCATTTAAGTCATCACTTTTAGGTGTAAGTTTGCTTTCAAAGTACAGGTCAGTTTTAGCAATCTTCATGTTTACAATTGCAATCCCCTCGCAGTGCACTTTGAAAACATTGATATCATTTTGAACATAGCCGTGGCTCATGACGAACTATAGGTGACCTATTATTTTGAAGCAGAAATAATGTTATGGCTCCAAAGCTTGTAAGAACAAAAAACATAGCATACGTTAATGGTTTTCATTTATAGTAGGTTATTTATTAAGTATCTGTACTGTATATGACAAGGGCCTGTTGGTTAGAACATTTCAGCAGTGGTTTGCATGTGTCAAATTGTAAAAGTAGACTTTTCAAAAAATTATAAATTTTTATTTTTTTTGATTTACATATGATATTACAATGCATGTTAGCTTTTGTAAGTGATTTTATGTTTTAGAATAGAATATGTAATGTTCTCAATAATGTTTGTAAAGGAAACATATATATGTGCCATTTACATATATTTCAATTAATATGGAAAACGAGTGCATGTTTTTACCAAAACTAGTGTTGTATTTTTTTAATGCGTGTGCATGTAAAACAATTTAATTTGCACACAAAAAATTATGCTGTTCTTCTCTAAAGAAGTTGTTACCACCCCATTTAGAGCAAAATTACAGCCGTTTTATTTTAGAATTAATGTGGCTCAAACAATGGATCTGCAATAGAGAAACTATGGGTTTTGGGAAACACTCTTCACTACATCGTTCTATTCCCAACGATGCATCATACTATGATAGTTCAGCCGCAAGTTACGTCATTGTTTGGGAAACACACCCCAGGTTAGCATTAGGTGAAGCTGCTGATACTGTTTGTGAAGTTGGATCCTCTGCTAAGTTTTTAAGAGATTGGATGTGTTTTATTTCTTTTAAGGCTGTGACTGAAGTCAGTTGTAGTTTTGTATTTCTCTTCAGTAATTCTGCTTGCTAACAGCAGGTGTACATTATTAATGCTCAATAAACACATACCTAATCACTTAATTAACTCATTAACTTCAACACTGAGTTCAAAACTCTATTCAAATGAGTAAAATTAACTTCCAGTAAATTTTGAGATAACTCATTTCATTTGATAAATCTGACTGTTGGGTTTTTCAATGTAACAGAGATTACAGGTCATCTGTTATAAATAAATATTTTTAATCACTGTCACTTCCTAACCACTATAGTAGGTATGCAACTTTAGATTTATTTTTGATGTCCAAATACTTAAACAATCTAATAAAATATAGACACAAATATTCAGTGTTACTCTGCACAGATTCTTTTTTTTATTTCCTTTTACACTGATGACTTTAAATATGACCGTAATCTATACAAATCAAGTTTGAAACATGTTTTGGTCTTTGATCAGCATCTTCAAATCAACCTCAATACATCCAAGACAAGCCTGAGGACAAACATCTTCCTAATAAGTTGCACCAGTAAGCAGTCAGTTCTTAAAAGATTAATTCCAAATAGTGGGACGAGTGAATTACTTTCACATGACTAAACAGGTCTTGTTGTTTTCACCGCTCCAAAGTAAACTTCAAAGTAAATGTTGCCCCGGTTTTTCAACCTCAGAGTAGACACAATGAGTGCAGGTGCAGTTCCATTATGAATCATATTCATGCTGACAGGGCGGTATGAGGTAACAGGTAAAAAGGTTCTATCACATTTACCTTCATTTGTCTGGAGATATTTGACAAAAGCAGTTTGTAACAAAGGAGACAGCAGAAAAAGCTTTACACAACAACTGCAATTGTGCAGGTATGTGCAGATACTAATGCACACATGCTACAGTTTATCAAAGAGTAAGCAAAATGCTGCTTTGATTTAGCATCTATCTTTAAAACAGGGACATCAAACTTACTCAAACTAAGAGCCCACTCAATAGTTTAGACCAACTGGAAAAACAAACTCTAAAAACTTTTTTTTTTTTTTTTTTTTTTTTTTTAAATATTTCCCAAATGATTTTTAACAGAGCAAGGAATTTCCACAATATGTCTAATGAGATATATATATATATATATATATATATATATATATATATATATATATATATATATATATATATATATATATATATATATATATATATATATATATATATATATATATATATATATATATTATTTTATTTTATTTTATTTTTTTTTTTAAGCCATTAATTTAAGCCTTTAAATGTCACTTGAAGCTGTATAGAAGTGTCTTGAAAAATGTACTGTCATCATGGCAAAGATAAAATAAATCAGTTATTAGAAATAAGTTATTAAAACTATTATGTTCAGAAATGTGTTCAGAAATATTTCTCTCTGGGGAAAAATAAACAGGGGGGGCTAATAATTCAGGGGGGCTAATAATTCTGACTTCAACTATGATGATGCATTGTAATAAGTTAAAAATGTACTTATACTGAAACATTTGTTTCTACACTATTTTCCCCAAACCGTAACCCCAAAGTTGGACTTTAAACCTTATAATCCTAAGGCTAACCCACTGACTTCTAAAACTCAAATAATTTTTTTTTTCATAATTTTCCAAATCAACATGTAGTAACATAAGAAATCCACAGTATATTTCCTGCTAGTACATGGTAGCTGAGCCCTAATAAAAGCCCCTTACACAAATATATTTGGTAACACTTTATTTCGATGGTCTATTTGAGTATTGGTAGACTGTCTACTTAATATATGTTGATGCTGCTCCTTCAACAGACATTTAGCTGACTATAAGAAACTTTGCAAGTACATGTCAACTTACACTAACCTGAACCCTAACTCCAACCTAACTGTCTACTTATAATCTAATGAGAATTAGTTGGCATGTAGATGCAATGTAACAAATTCCACAATGTAACAAATGGACCATCAAAATAGAGTGTGACCATATATTTATGTAAAAAAAATGCATATAAATGTAATGAAACTAAACAACAAAAACAAATGAAAGTGAAAAAGGAAGAAAGAAAGAAAAGACCAACAAAAACAGACAAATAAAACTAAATCAAAGCAACAAACCAAACACATAAAACTAAATTAATCAAACCAAACTTAACAAAAGGAAGAACAAACTAACAACAATAACCAAAAAAATAAAAATTAAAATTAAAAAAACACAGGAAACAAGTTTTAGATTTTAATAATGCAATAGTAAATGTTGAATTATGATTAATAAATTGTGTACAAGTATTGTTCATTAAGAGTTCATGTTAGGTAATAAACTAACTAATTAAACCTTATTGTAATGTATGACCTATTAAACAAATGCAACTAAATTCAAATGCAACAAATGCATGTGAAACAAAGCTAAACAGAACAAATAATAAATAAAAAAAAACTAAATCCAACAAGCAAACAAAACATGATGAAACGCAATGAGGCCAAACTAAACAAACAAAAGTTAACACTTTAGTTTAAGTACCAATTCACACTATTAACTGCCTAATTTTAAAGGTGCCCTATAAAGAAAATCTGGGTCAAATAATAAGAGTTCAGTACATGAATAGGGCCAAACTGTGAGCCTCAAACATGTTGTTTCCTTATTCTCATGTAAATTCTAAGAGTGTAAAACCCTGGTGAAAAACAGGCCAATCAGAACCCAATACAGACTGTTGCATTGCTCACCCTCAAACATTGCATGGCCTCAAGATTTGCATGACCTATAGGTCACATTTTACATCATCCAGACCTGACAAGCAGCTACATCATTAGGAGATCATCAGAAAAAAGTCTGCGAGCTGAGATTGTACTAACGATAATTTTACATCCTTATTATTACGTTTATCTATGTTTATATTAAACTCATCATCTACTGTATGTCGGACTCTTATTTTGAAAACCGGAGACGCAGCAAAATCAATACCAGTCACACCAGTTTGTTGTCTATGAGCTACTAAACTAATTGTTAATTTATTGTGTTTATTGAAAAATTTGCCGGATATATTTATAATTTGAGGTAACAAACACATGTACACTGCTGAGTATTGTGTTTAATGCACAATTAAGCATCTTGACTAATCACTCAGCAATATACTTTATTAAATGTAATCTGTTTATATACAATTTAGCTACAGAGCAATACTGAGCAGAGCTGATTGAAATTCATGACCGTTCCAAATATGATCAATAAGGACCTTATACGCAGGGGTAATACATGAGCATAAAACCTATTCTAGAGAATTGTTGAACTTACCTAAGCCATACCTTATGTAGAATTCAGAAAACTGTTTAATTATTCATTCATTCATTTTCCTTTGACTTAGTCTCTTTACTCATCAGGGGTCGCCATGGAATGAACTGCCAACTTATACAGCATATGTTTTACACAGTGAATGCTCTTTCAGCTGCAACCCAGTACTGGGAAACTGGAGCACCCAGAGGAAACCCACGCCAACACAGGGAGAACATGTAAACTCCACAGAAATGCCAACTGACCCAGCCCGTTCTTGAACCAGCAACCTTCTTGCTGTGAGGTGGTAAACTGACCCACCGTGTCAGTCCTTTTTGTACTTATAAATTACTAATTATTTATAATCTTCTACTACATCCCTAGTCTCACCTGATACTATTCAATTATTAACCATCAATTAGCAGCAAAATTTGAGTTTATTAAGGCAAAATTCATAGTTAATGGCTAATTAATGTGAGAAGTACCTTAAAATAAAGAAGAACCAAACAAAACAAAGAAAAAAGGACACATCAGGATTACGACTGATGAACTTCCAAATGAAAGAAATAAAGAGAACTATGGCACAGAAAGCAAGCCTTTCACATGAGAATCTGGACATTATTATTGATTTCAGGGATTTTATTACCATTGTATGGTATTGTATGGTCCTGGAACTTTTGTTTGGCCAGAAAGGATTGTAGATACCTGCATCACAGGATGTGCCAGGATTCAAACCTGTAAACTTTCTCAGACAAAAGCTGCTCCCCTCAGACATAAACAGACACCCCACAAAAAATTATAAGACTAAACAAAATACAAAAAAAAAAAAAACACACACAACTTAAGATGTTTTAGGTGAAATCTGAGAGCTCCATCATTCTCCATAAAGAGCTTTGGTCTTCACTCATCTCAAATCATCCTCCATCAAGAGCTAAAAGTCAGGAAAAATACAAAAATAAAAAAAAACCTTATAGACCATAATAATTTATCCTGTGAGTTCCCTGTTAGTTCCAGCACGCACACAAAAAACAGTGTTTTAAATCACTTAATAATCTAAAAGACAGAAATAAATGTGTAGTGCATGTAATGTGTACTATGCTTCTAAATACAAAGCAAGACCTGTATTTCAAACCACATTTTATGATGCTGTTTATGAATGTTTGTTGGAATGATGGATTTGAGAAAACACTGAATCAATGAACTTTGTGAGCAATGACGTAATTTTGATATTTTGAAATTAAAAATTGCATGTTCATGACACAATCATCCTCTTAAATTTTTACTGATAATGATTATTCAATTTTTGAGGTAGCATGTGAAAATAAAAAAAAAATAAAAAACTCAAAGCACAGAAGACTGAGGGTAAAAGTTCATTATGTGATTCAAAGCCACGGACCACCCCTGAAAGAGCATGAGCTCGCTGTCATTCAGTTCTAATCAATCATGTTAGCAAAGACTTTTCATCAGTCCTGTTTTCATTTACCGTGTGAGTCATTTGCAGGTCATGACATTCTTTACAATATTAGTAAGAGCTTCCAATGATACTGACAGCGCCAAATTTACCAGTCCTTTTTTTGTTATACTCTTTAGTCACACAGTTCTATTCTGACAACAGTTTGCAAGTTTGGCATAATTATATTTCAAGCTCAAGCTCTATAAACTGAAAAACTGCATAAATAAATTCCATCCAATGTTTGCAAGAGAATAAAATCATCATTTCTGGGGACAAATGGAAGATATTAACAAAAAATTAAGTTCATGCAACATGGGAAGCCACTGTAGTTATTTTATACCTATACTAAATAGCATTGCTGGGGCAAGGTCAAAGAGTTTTGGTTCTTTTCCAAGATCAAGGAGATTATTCAATTAATGTTTCCTTTGTAGTTTTACTCCTATTCAAATTATATAATAAAAATTATTTAATAAAATGTCCTCAAATTTAACACTTAAGTATTTTATGTGTATTTTTAACACAACATAATAAAATATTAATACAATGTGGGGATAAAAAGAGCTTATTTTCTCTCCATTTTGCAGAAATCTCATATTCTTCAGCAGCTTCTTCTCTGCCTGTGGAGTTCATTCCACTGCTCAGAATCAGCCCTTGTGCGGGATAGATTTTTTCATAAAGATCAGAAACTTAACTTTCCTTCCAAATTACCATCTGGTCGCAATATCCTTTAAGTAACACAATTCAACACACAATTGTGAGCAGGGATTCTGGTGGGGCTTTCTAAGCCACCTGCTACACCCCATCACAGATTCACTTCCCATAATTGAACCTAATGACCAAATTCTCTATCTCAGCTCCAGAACAATCTTGTAAATCAAACCAAATATTCAATCCAACCAAAAATCTGGGCATTTTCAAACATCAGAAGAAATCGTTCTGTAACTTCACTGATGTTGTAAGATGGATATGTTACAGATACATGGTTTTGAAATTGTACTAGTTGTGAAAATGTACTAGATCTGTCCATTTCGTGAGAAAAAAAGGATGTAAAACCTTTTTAACAAAATTAATGCAACCATTACAGTTTATATAACATCTATATATATATACAGTTGAAGTCAAATTTATTACAATTGTTTTTTTAAATATTTGCCAAATGATGTTTAACAGTGACATCACAGTATTTGCTATAATATTTGTTCTTCTGGAGGAAGTCTTATTTGTTTTATTTTGGCTACAATATAAGCAGTTTTTATTTTTTAATATCAATATTATTCAATATTATTAGCCTCTTTAAGCAATATTTTTTGATTGTCTACGGAACAAACCATCAACAATGAATTGCTTAATTACCCTAACTTGCCTAGTTCCTCTAATTAATCTAGTTAAGCCTTTAAATTGCATTATAGCTAAATACTAGTATCTTGAAATATCTAGTAAAATATTATGTACTGTCATCATAGCAAAGACAAAATAAATCAGTTATTAGAAATGAGTTATTAAAACTACTATGTTTAGAAATGTGTTGAAACAGAAATCAGGGGAAAATATATATACTGTATACAAGGAGGCTAATAATTCTGACTTCAACTGTACTATATATTTATCTCAGAAATGCATTATTATAAGCTAGAATTTATTAAAACTAATAGACATAATTAAATAATTTTAAACCTAAAACTTGAAGTTTGTATGTCTGTCAAAATATCTCAAAGGGGTCCCAAGCTTTTCTTCCAATGTGTTGCAGTCTGTTCCGTCTGTCATTGTGTCTGTTAGCTGTAGACTCTCATAACTTTTCTTGACACATGCAGTCACAAAGCCAGCAATGAGTCCATCTCTCCAGGGTTATGGCTGGCAGGAATCAGTGCCTGCTGCTCTCAGTGCCCCACAGTGCCTGGCACAATGATAGCAAACTACAGCAACTAAATCTGCATTGCATACCAAACATTTTGTTTTATTTTTTTCATATATTAACTTTCCAAAAACTTAAACAGACATAGAGATTTACAATAGGCTGTTTTGGGGACTAATTTGTTTGTAAATTGATAATAAGTAAACTAATAATTAACATAACTAAACTAATTTGATTGTACCTACATTTATATATATATATATATATATATATATATATATATATATATATATATATATATATATATATATATATATATATATATATATATATACACACACACACAGTTGAAGTCAGAATTATTAGCCCCCCGCATCCCCCCACATTCCCCACCCTGTTTATTTTAGAGATTTAAATGTTTGAGATTTTTTTAACACATATCTAAACACAATAGTTTTAATAACTCATTTCTAATAACTGATTTATTTTATCTTTGCCATGATGACAGTAAATAATATTTGATTAGATATTTTTCAAGATACTTCTATACAGCTTAAAATTACATTTAAAGGCTTAACTAGGTTAATGAGGTTAACTAAGCCGGTTAGGGTAATTAGGCAATTATTGTATAACGATGGTTTGTTCTGTGAACTATCAAAAAATATATAGCTTAAAGGGGCTAATAATTTTGACCTTAAAATGGCTTTTAAAAAATTTAAAACTGCTTTTTATTCTAGCCGAAATAAAACAAAAATTTCTTCAGAAGAAAAAATATTATCAGACATACTGTGAAAATTTCTTTGCTGTGTTAAACAGCATTTGGGAAATATTTTTGAAAAGAATTCAAAGGGGGCCTAATAATTATATAGTTACTAAAGAATAACTTTTAACATTGAAATAAAAGTAGACAATCTGAAATAAATGGCTAGTCAAATATATAATAAAAATAATCATTCATTTTCAACTGCAAAAAAAAAAAAAAAAAACATTGTGGCAACATATTTCAAAGGTCTATATTAACTGTGTCCATTTTTCTTTATTGTGCTTACAAATAAAATACATAAAGAGTTTGTGTATTTAATTCATTTAAACATTGCCTAAGATTTAAGCAAATACTCAGTGTTTTGGTATTCTTTACTCTGCAAACATGTCTTTTAATAGATTAAGTCAGACAAAGTTATCAAAGCAAACCAGCTCAGTGACTGACAAGTGTGTGTGACGTTATTTTCTTTCCCTCTGCCCTGCACTCTGTGGATCTAGTTCATTGTGAGTCTGTCAATGGGCTGTCAAGGTGTTGTTAGCAAGGAGCTCTATTATTTTCCCCTCTTAAAGAAACACCATTTTAACCTAAAAAAGTCAACCACCCCAACAGAGGGTCATTGCGAAAAATTTGACCCTTGGGGCAAGGCCTTGGAAATTCACTTAAAGACACATTTATCAAACATCAAATGTGTCGCCAAACATTTGAAGGTGGCCATGGAGAGGATGTGATGCCATCAAACAGACCTAATTATAAACTAATATTGAAGAAAAACTTTTAGTTATATGCACTATTTCTTTTGGAAAAAGTAAACAATTAAATATGAAATGTTTTTTAAAGCTTTTTTTTATACTGTATGATCGCAAACATTCAATCTTAGAAAAGTAAATACTCTAAGAAATCAAGTTTCCTAAAGAGGTGTTTCACAGTGATGCTATAGAGGCATTATTATTTTTTCCCCAAAGAATCTTTCAGTTATCACCTTTTAAAGGAATAATTTTCTTCATGTTGTAAAGAACACTTAAGAACATTTTGTACAGCGAATGTTCCATTGATGTTTAACATTCTCCATGGAAACATCAATAACATAAAGAACCTTTATTTTTAAGAGTGTAGTACAGTTGAGAGCCTGTTTTGCAGTGATGACATTCAAGAACCATGGCCTCTTAAAGAACATTACAGTAAACAGTTTAACACTTAGTTTGAAGAATAGTAAAATTATTTCCAAAACTCTTTTCCACTGTAAAAAATCATTTGTAGAAATTTTAGGATGTTTTCGTGTCCTTTATGGAGCACTGTAAAACAAATATTTAATTTTACTGTATTTTTTACTTTCCCTCAAGTGGTTTCAAACTTCTCCTGCCCAAATTAACTCAGCTCTCTGTGCCCACCTCTGTCTGTCAGTGGATCAACAGCTTCCTAACGGACAGGCAGCAGCTGGTGAAGCTGGGAAAATTCTCATCTAGTATCCGTACAATCAGCACTGGCGCCCCCCAGGGGTGTGTCCTCTCCCCACTGCTCTTCTCCCTGTACACGAATGACTGCACTTCAAAAGACTCCTCTGTGAAGCTCTTGAAGTTTGCAGACGACACCACACTTATCGGCCTCATTCAGGACGGTGACGAGTCTGCTTACAGACAGGAGGTTAAGGAGTTGGCTGTCTGGTGCAGTAACAACAACCTGGAGCTCAACACGCTCAAAACAGTGGAGATGATAGTGGACTTCAGGAGAAACCCCCCTGCTCTCCCCCCACTGAGCATCATGGACAGCATTGTGGCAGCAGTGGAGTCATTCAGGTTCCTGGGCACCACCATCTCTCAGGACCTGAAGTGGGACACTCACATTGACTCCATTGTCAAAAAAGCTCAACAGAGGCTGTACTTTCTTCGTCAGCTGAGGAAGTTTAACCTCCCAAAGGAGCTGCTGAAACAGTTCTACACCTCCATCATTGAATCAGTCATCTGCACATCAATAACTGTCTGGTTTAGCTCAGCTACTAAATACGACCTCCAAAGACTACATCGAATAGTTCGGACTGCTGAGCGAATCATTGGTACAACGCTTCCTACTCCCCAAGAACTGTACTTATCAAGAGCGAGCAGAAGGGCTGCCAAAATCACTCTGGACCCCTCACACCCAGCACACTGCCTCTTTGAACTGTTACCTTCTGGTCGACGCTACAGAGCACTGCGCACCAGAACAGCCCGACACAGAAACAGTTTCTTCCCTCAGGCAATCCATCTCATGAACACTTGATGATAATAATTGTGGAGCCAACATCACTACTTGCCATACACTTTTATACACATATACACTTATTTAACAACACACTTTACATGCCAATTTGCACATAACAGCTGCACATATAACGTTGTATATAGTAATAAACATGTACATACACTTGTCAATCTGTATATTTGCACTCACTACTTACTTCTATTTTTTAAAATATATTTATTATCTGTTTTTTGTCCTGTCTCTGTAATCCTGTTGCACTGTAGAAGCTTTGTCACGAAAACAAATTCCTCGTATGTGTGAACATACCTGGCAATAAAGCTCTTTCTGATTCTGATTCTGATTCTATGAGTTTTCTTTTTCTGTTCAACATAAAAGAACTATTTTTAAGAATGTTAACCGATTAACCGGGAACCATTGACCTGCATAGGAAAAACATATACTATGAAAATCAATGGTTACCAGTAACCTTTTTCAAAATATTTTGTTTTGTGTTCCACAGAAAAACTAACTCAAACTAATTTTTTTACAAGCAAAGGGTGAGTAAATTGGTCACATTTTGGGTGAACTCATTAATTAATTCTCCTTTGGCTTAGTCCCTTATTTATCAAGGGTCACCACAGCGGAATGAACCGCCAACTTATCCAGCATATGTTTTACACAGAGGATGCCCTTCCAGCTGCAATCCAGTACTAAAAAACACTGATACACTCTCACTTTCGTACACACTCATACACTATGGTCAATTTAGATTATTCAGTTCACCTATACTGCGTGTCACCTGAGGAACCCTGAGGAAACCCACGCAGGGAGAACATGCACACAGAAATGCCAACTGGCCCAGCCGAGGTTCAAACCAGTGACCTTCTTGCTGTGAGATGACAATGCTAACCAGTGAGCCACTGTGCCGCCCTTGGGGTAAACTGTCACCTTAATATCAACCTAAAATCAACCTGACCACACCGACCACCAAATTAGAAGGTCTCACAAACAGCTCTTACACAATCTGATGCTAATTTCTTGAAGGAGAACAGTGGCAATAACATTAAACATTAATGGAATAGTTCATCCAAAATTGAAAACTACCCCTGAATTAATGTACTCTCAAGCTGTCCTCTGTGTTTGTGACTTTTTATTTCTTTCAGACGAATACAAACAAAATCTGATCAGACCATTTGTTTTATCCCAATTTTATTCTGCTTCTTCCATGCTGTATAATGGTGTTGGACAGTGGCTGCGTAAAACATGTGCTGGATAAGTTGGAGGTTCATTCCGCTGTGGCAACCCCTGATTAATAAAGGGCCTAAGCCGGCAAGAAAATGAATGAATGAATGAATCCAATCGCTGACTTCCAGGGGTGACTGAGGGATATGACATATCACACATGACATAAGATGGGTAAATATATGTACCAACACGGGGAGAACATGCACACAGAAATGCCAACTGGCCCAGCCAGGACTCGAAGCAGTGACCTTCTTGCTGTGAGGCGACAGTGCTAACCACTGTTTGTCATGCCACCCACTTTTACCATTATTAACATTTAAAATTTTTGGCCCTTTTATGAACATTAGTGATAAATACTATTAATATGATTATTAAAAACTATTACTTATCAAACCAAGTTTTAAGTAATACAAGTAAACTGCAGTGTTTAGAGTTCAAGTCAAGGACAATGTCAAAAGCTGCTTTAAATTACTTTAAAATTCGCATTTGGGTATTTTTTTAGATTTTTTATTTTTTTTTTTTATTGTGAGAACTTTGAAAGAATCAGCTTCACTTTAGAATGGAATCCTGGATAGTGATAAAAATGTGATACTGCAAATAATATGAATGTTCTTATACCATTATTTTACGAGGACCTCAATTCAACTGACCTTGTTGGGTTAGTGGTTATTTGGTTTACACTGAAGCTCAAAATACCACACACCAGTGCACAAGTTCTTAAGAACAACACACATCTGCAGTATACAGGTGTGTAATAACTAATTAATCCAACTGTAAATCCATGATATTGGAAGGTTGCAGGTGTTTGGCATTACTTACTGATTCACTGAAGTCTAAATAGTGTCTTGGAATTCTGCCATTTGTGTTGAACAAAAGCAACATCCTTTAAAAATCCTGAACATCTGTTGGGTGAATTAAGGTAGTCATGCATGTCTTGTATTGCAGTAACATTAATAGGCTAAACACTGGGCATCTGAATTACTAGAGACATTCCCGTTAGCAACTGCTCACACACATCCAAGCTGATGCGACAATAGAAAGAACAACAAAGTCTGATTAAGGAAACCACATCTAAACCATGCCATGGCAATGCACCTGGCAAGCCACATTCCCATCAATGTCACAATGCAATTCAATGAGACTGTAAACGTAAAAAAAAAAAAAAAAAATTCATTCTGCTGTGGCGACCTCGGATTAATAAAGGCAATGAGCCGAAAAGAAAATGAATGAATAATATTGAAAAGTTGCTGTGTAATATTTTTCACCAATGATTAGTTTAAAAATCCTGATGTTAAAGAGCTCCTACCATGAAAAATCAATCTTTGTTAGCTGTTTGAAAGGTTTGTGTAGTATAGAGTGTACAAAGCCATATTAAAGTTGTATTAAGACATCAGATCTTTTTTTAATGCTAAAATTAAATCAGGATCCAAATCCCAGCAATTTTGAGGCCTACCACACTGTAGCAGTGCAGTTTTCCCCACTGACCAAGTTTGTTCAGTTCAATTAAATTCATCTTTATTTCTATAGTGCTTTTACAATGTGGACAGTATCAAAGCAGCTTAACATAGAAGTTCTAGTAAATTGAAACTGCATTAATTAAAGTTTTGTTCAGTGTAAATTTCATATCTAAAAGTCCAAATACTGAAGAGCAAATGCATCGATGAGCAGCTCCACCAGTCCCAAACTAATCAAGCCAGTGGATTTCACCAATTGACGAAAGTGAAGAAAAAAAAAAACAGGCTCAGTTGGGCATGACCAAACTTCTTGTGCAGAGCTACAGTATGGAAAAATGCTGGATGTCCATTGTGGAGAAACTGCAGATCTGAGTAGGTCATCAGTTATGCTAATGTAAAGAGATGTGTGTTTAATCTAGTTTTAAACTGGCAGAGTGTGTGTGCCACACGAACTTTGCTAGAAAGGCTATTCCAGAGTTTAAGTGCCAGATATGAAAAAGATCTAATGCCTACAGCCGATTTTGATTTTCTGGGAATAATCAATTGTCCAGAATTAATTGAGCGTAATGGACATGAGGAGCTGTAAGACATCAGGAGCTACCCCAAATACTGGGGAGCTAAGCCGTTCAGGGCTTTGTAAGTAAAATTTTTAGATTTCTACAATATTTATTAGGGAGCCAATGCAAAAATAAAAGAACTGGAGTAATATGATCATTTTTCTTTGTTCTAGAAAGCACTCTAGCAGCTGCATTTTGAACTAGCTGAAGTTTGTTAATTAGGCCGACAGGGCAACCACCAAGGAACGCATTACAATTGTCTAACCAAGAGGTCATGAAAGCATTAATAAGCGTTTCCATATTAAACATTGACAGCCATGTAATACTATGTCTCATTAATAACACTTATTATCATGTCCACAAGGCAGAAATGGCAAAGAAACTGGCATTAAAATATATGTTCTAATTATCTGTGGTCAACTGCACCTTTTTTAAATTAGTCTTTAATAAGATAAGACAGTAAAATTGCTATTTAATTCATTACCACTGGAATCACCACAGCTCCAAAGTGTCAGTACAACTATAACGTGAAATTTATTTTGGTCAGTAACATAATAAAGCTCTATACAGCAGCATACTTTATATTTACATTCACATGTCCTCCAAGTTTATGCCATATGCAAAACAGAAATATTAAACATGTGCGTGTACAGTGAGTTTTTTAATGCATTTGTGTGTGGCTCATTCATAGTTACAGAAAGGCTGAATAAACTCCAAAACAACTGCTGTACATCATATATATGTTCAGAACTTTCTGGTTGAGTTTTACTGTGGCATTTGTGAGTATATCCCTGCTTCATCAATGTCTGAGTCGCTTGGATTTGGAGTTGGAGGTTTAGGGAGGTGGTGTTGCAGAAGACAGTGTACTTCTTCTATACTTATTTTCAAAAGAAGGGGAAGTATTGTTTCCACCATGCTGACTCCACCCATAATCCACACCCTCAGCTGTGAAGCAACACAGACCAAGTCTATATCCACAAGAAGTCAGGGCTTGTCATACAGATCACCTAACAAACTACTGACCTAATCCTTTCCCTAAAACAAGCCAATAGTGTTTTCGGAAGCAAACATAAAGAAAAGTGTATTGTGACCACATAGGCCCTATCTCAATTCTATTTTTGTACCCCTACCCCTTCCCCTTGGCACTTGAAACAGAGCGTTAAGGGGAAGGGCTTCAAAAATTACCCCTAAGAAATGAGACAGCACTCAGCACCTGCACACGTCATCATATGTCATCATGAGCTCTTGCTTCATATGAGATTCCCAGCCACTAGACTTTTCTGACAGGGTATTTGAGCGTCATTGAGTGGCAGATGTGAAAGTATGTTGTGGGACTGCTATACAGGAGTTATTATTAACGTTAGGGATTACAGATTTAACGATACGAAATTTAACGGTTTAAATTTTAGCAGATTTTTTAAAATGCATGACGGTAAAACACAAACGCCATTATGAATATATTAATACTTAAGCGTGTTTGTCGTAAAAATTTGTAATAATGACAAAAAATACAAATTTGTGCATCTCCTGACTTCCGCATAGTTGCAGCTATGATGCCGTTCTGGCTGGTGTATTCTGGGAAATTTTCTTACCCCTTGGTTTCGAGTGTGGTCCTAAAAAATCTAGCCCTTGCCCTTAGCCCTACGCCTTAAAGCGAAAGAGAATTGGGACACCCCTATCCTTTCAATTGAACGCGCAAAACGGTTAGGGTAAGGGTTAAGGGGTAGAATTGGGATTGGGCCATAGTTTTATCTTGATTTTATATTGCTTTTATCTCATTTGTTGAACCATGCTTCTCGAACCCAAGCACTCTGCATCACACATACAACACAGTATAGACTGAGCAAACTGACCAGGCCAGAATAAAGTCCATAGTGATAGATGAGGCATAGTTAGATGAGATAGACGAGGTATTTTTTGGTGTTGTGCAAAGAACAGCACACAATTAATCATTTATTTTGTTAATTTATTTCAGATACAAAATTCAATTCAATACATCTTTATTTCTATAGCGCTTTTACAATGTAGATTGTGTCAAAGCAGTTTAACATAGAAGTTCTAGTAAATTGCAATTGAAACTGTGTCCAGTCCAGCTTTCAGAGTTAAAGTTCAGTTTAGTTCAGTTCAGTGTGGTTTAATTTTCACTGCTGAAAGTCTAAACACTGAACAGCAAATCCATTGATGGCAGCTCCACAAGTCCCACACCAAGCAAGCTAGTGGTGACAAAAAATTAAATAAATTTACAACTTTATGTTTTTTATGTCAGTGGAAGATGATTTTAGCCCACATAATGATTTAATCATGGCATTTATTAGCAGGGGTTTACTGGAACATGCTAATCAGCCCAACCATGAGCCTTCAGATGGGTTTATTTATGTTTGCATTAATTTCACTAAACCAAATCAAGCAATGACAATATTTAAACCAGTTATAGGAAATACTCCAATAAAACATTACTATATACCACAATGGAGACACCCTTTCTTTAGGTTCTTCTTGTCTCTGTAAGTTTATGCTGTAAATGAAATTTGCTATTAATTAGCTATTGATTTGTTTAAAAATCTTTTCTGAAGTCTAAAATTCTCCTTAAATATTCTATGTCTATGTAGGCCTTACATGTTACACTTACATCAGTTAATTAACCATTTAGTCCTAGCTCAGTTTTTTTTTTTTTTTTTTTGGCTGTTGATTAAACTGATGGGGGAAGCACAAGGCAAGTTTAGAGTGCAGCATGCCTTATGCAGTTTTCATATTGTATTGTCAAATTGTAATTTTTTTTATAAACCCTTATAAGTATAGCACAACCAACGGCCTCTTCTTGTAGCACCATCTGCAAAGGCTTAAACATGTATTATCAGAGGCACGCAATATGGAAATAGATATTGATTTCATGAATACTATTTTTCACTGGTTACAATGGTTACAATTATGACAGATCCTTTTAAAAAGAGAATACTGAATGGAATAAATTTACATCTCAGCCCAAGTCTTCACTTAAATGGTTTTTGAAAACGTTTTACGTTAACGTATAATACAGACGTTACAGCTTATTTGACTGCTAATTTGTTTGGGCGATAGTTAAGAGATGTATGTAAACGACCGTTTATGTTCATTTATTAGCAACCTAGCGAGGCTCATCTGTGCAGAGTTCTCACCACCTGATTGGCTGACCAGATACTCCAACGACAACGCAAATAGCAGGCACAAACTAGCCACACACAGTGGACTCCGGTGTATGGACTCTGGATCCGGTGTTATTTAGTTCCTGTGTTGTTAAATGTTCCTGTTTTTAAGTACCCTGCATCAACTTATTCAAATTCCTAGGCTTAGGTTTGTGTGTCATGTCTTACTGTATTTTTGTTGCTAAGCATTTTTAATCAAACTATTGTAGGTAGTCAGCTGTGTTCATATCTTAATGGACCATCTGCTGTTGAATTAGTTTTTCAAATTTATTCAAATGGTCCCAATACATTTATGGTGAAATCTGAAATGCATTAAAATGTCAGCATAGTCTGCAGAATTGCTATTTGTCTATAAAGAAATGTGTTAATATTCATAAAAAATACATTTTGGGTTATTATATTAGAACCTATAACAGGTTATTAATAACAGATTATTGTTTTGTGACTTCTGAAGTTTTACAAACTATCATGCATGTCAAGATAAATAAAAAAAGTATTTTGATGCTTTTTCATTTATTAGTGTAAAAAACACTGAAGTCCTATCCTCTAAGCTCAGATGAAAAAGTACATGAGAGTCCAGAGTACATAAACATTGTGAAATGTCACCCTGGACCACAAAACCATTCACGTATTTGTGTGACATTATCAAAACTAACATTCCATGAGTCAAAATTATAGATTGTTTCTTTTTGCCATAAAAAAGGATATTAAAGAAAGTTCATTTTCCATGAAGACATTTTGTAAATTTCCTAGTGTAAATATATCAAAACTTAATTTGTGATTAGTAAGATACATTGCTAAGAGTTTAATATGAACAATTTTAAAGATGATTTGTTTTTAGCATTTAGATTTTTTTGAACCCTCTGGGTCCAGATTTTCAAATAGTTGTATCTCGCTCAAACAATGACCTATCCAAACATTCATTCATTCATTTTCTTTTCACCTTAGTCCCTTTATTAATCCGGAGTCGTCACAGCGGAATGAACCGCCAACTTATCCGGCACATGTTTTACGCAGCGGATGCCCTTCCAGCTGCAACCCATCTCTAGGAACCTATCCAAACAGACCATACATAAATGAAAATCTTATTTATTCAGTGATTAGTGATGTATAAAAACATTGACCCTAATTACAGTTTTTTTGGTTTAGGGCCACAAACAATCTACTGAAGCATCTTGTTAAATGCATGCTAAGACAAGCTTTCAGATCAAAATAACCATCATGATAATGAAGAACCACACATTTTTACTGTGGCAATCAAATAACCAATATATATTTATATATATTGTATATCTATATATGTATCAGCCTTTTCCAGTATATCAGGCTGCTGTCATAAACAGTGCTGTGCAGCTGGCAGGTGGGAGCAGAAACTCCAGTTTGCTGAGAGCAGAGGCAGAGGAGCTTGTGCGGAAGGTGTTGAAAGGCACTAAAGCTTGGGTGTAAATCCTGGTTCCTCCCTCTCTACAAACACAGGACCATTGCTTAATGCTCAGAGTGTCATGAACTGAAAAGGGCTCGACCATTGATTAATGAGCACATTCTGGGAACATGAGGAAGAAGGCATCGGTTAAGCTTATTCACAGTTTCAAACCAATGCTTCAGTGTCAGGCCTAGAGCAGTAGCCCTGTATTGAGCCTGTACGTCTGTACTGGATCATTTCTGTACCCCTAGTCTGTCTGTCTGTCCGTCCGTCCGTCCGTCCGTCCGTCCGTCCGTCCGTACATGCATCCATCCATCTATCTATCTATCTATCTATCTATCTATCTATCTATCTATCTATCTATCTATCTATCTATCTATCTATCTATCTATCTATCTATCTATCTATCTATCTATCTATCTATCTATCTAATTGAGTGTAGCGTTTTCTTTCTATCTTTTATTTCTTACAATGTTCATTACTGTAGTCTGTTGTTCTTGTGTGTACTCTGTATATCACAATAACACATGCTAATCAAATATGGACAAATGTAAATTATAGTTTTTAACCCAGCGGGTGGGTTTGTCCATATTTGACCAAACATTGGGTTACAACAACCCAGCATTTTTATGATGGGTTTTTCCATATTCCATTAAATATAACAGAAGATGGAAACAATATTTTGTTCAGTAGGATCCAGATTTGTTCTAGAATTATTAGCAAGTGACTATTTTACAACTAGCTTTTTTTCTTTTGAAAAGTGTCCTAATTATTGCATAATTGTTGCTGTTTGGATAAAGTAAAAATGGAAATTAAGTGATTAGAGGAAACATTAACAATATCTGGATGTTTTTTGACTACTTTTTAAGAAAGCACAGTATTGGTACTTGTGGTAGTTAAATAAAATCTTTTTAGATAAATGTTATATTTCTGAAATATCTGAACACATAACATAATACACATGCTTAAAGAGTAAGTACCAGAAAGGCTTGAAGTCATTGCTTGCCTGGGTGTGATAAAACCTATTTGCAGAAGGATCTTCCAACATAATGCATATTGCACTCCAAGAAAAGAGCACTTGTTCAATGTCTGTGGATCTAAGCATTTTCAGTGAGAGGATTCTGAATCAATCTAATACAATCAGCCCTATTTCTAACAAAATGAAGGGTATCTCACAAAGCAGAGTCATGTTTGTGATTATTTTCCCCATTCACTGTTTGACAATTTACAGCCAATTCAGAGAATAGTAAAACACAATTTTCAAGTCACACATTTAACCAAATTAAATTATGTGCACACAAGTACATAATGTAGAGTAAACACAGCAAAATGATCATTCTGTTTTTCGTTTGCATTTAATAGCTTATAATCTGTCCAGCCATAGTCTGCTCTACACTTCCTTGAATATTCTCTTGTAATGTCCATATCTGTCTTTTTATATGACTGCTGATAAAGCAGGTGGCTTGGCCTATAGGTTTTGATGGGTATACAGCAAAATAGCAGCTATAATAAAGCCATAACTCAGCAGAGTCATCAGAGGAACGTTACAGCACCCATCGCACCTGCTGCTTTCCCCTTTTACATCAGACGCAGGGTGTACTTTATGGCCCAGTCACTCGCTTTAGTCTGGTGAAAGCCAAGCGGGTTAACACTGTAAAACACAGCACCGCCAGCCAGTTGTTGACACATGACTCCTACAGCAATCATCTGTGTTATGACTCAGTGGAAGTCATCTTCTTTTAGCAAGAATCAAGCCCTGTGCAAAGAATTGTCTGTATTTTTTCAGGGTGTTGCTGTTTAGTATGAAATATTAAATTAATATAACATCTGATAACTTTTGAAATTTAACTGATGATGTGATTTAACGGTCAGATTATATTGTTTTTTAAAGTCATTAATATGATTATGGTAAGACTTTACAATAAGGTTATTAATCATACTATGCTTAATAAATGCTACTGTTCATTATTAGTTCATAGTTAAAACATTAATTAATAAAACCTTAATATATAGTGTGACCATTATTATTATTATTATTCAATCATTCATTCATTCATTTTGTTTTCGGCTTAGTCCCTTTATTAATCATGGGTTGCCACAGCGATATATATATATATATACACACACACACACACACACACACGCACACACACACAGCGGACGCCAATTATTATTATTTTTTTATTATTATTATTATTATTATTATTATTATTATTATTATCATTATATGTTTTGCTTCACATAAACAAAAAAATAAAAATTTTCTCCTGGCTTTAATATGGGGTTTACATGAAAATGAGTGCTAAATAAAAGGAGCAATTGTTGCTTTGCCCTGCCACCTTGTGGTAAGATTGTAATGTTGTTGCAGAATAATCACGTAAGCAATAAACTGTGAATTGCTGTCCATCTTTTCTTTCTTTCTATGTTTATTATAAATGTTTATTGTTACTTTGTGTGCTCTGTATATCACAATCCCATAGCAAACAGTTTCTCACACACACACACACGCACGCACGCACGCACGCACGCACACACACACACACACACACACACACACACACACACACACACACGCACACACACACACACACACACACACACACACACACATGCTGGGTTTGTTTAGCAGAACATTGACCCAAAAAAGGACAAACCCTGGTTAAGTAGAGGCGAGTGGGCACAGTTGCAACACTTTTTACATTTCCTTCAGTTTCTCAGAGACAGTTTATGTGGAAACCCAAAATTTTAATATAATAAACCCACATCTATTGAACACCCACCCACATTTCAATAATACAGTATGTGTACATATGATAATATATGCAGAATTAAAAAGAGAAACAGTTGCAACATTCATTAAAATGTAATTATAATAAAAAATCTAAAACATCAGGTTGGATTTTATTAAAAAATTTACATTTTATTAAAAACAGACTAAATGTAAATTGGTTAAATGGATAAAAATGTTAAATTGGCCATATGAAAACAGACTGTTAAAAGAACAAGCAACTGCTAATTATCTGGTCTAAAAAAACTGAACAAAAATATTTTTTACAGAAAATCTAGACTGAACTTTACTAAACTATTTCTTTAAAATAAATGAATAAATTAGAGAAATTATTAAATTACATCGAAACTATGAAACAATTAAAATTGTATTTTGTTAATATGGCAAGAATTTTGTGATTGGGGACAGTTGCAGTAGCATGCCCCAACTGTCTATGTTAGGGAGATACAATAGCTTTAATGCTTGGTAGCTATACAGTATTTAAAGCTATGAAAACTGTGATTTAAATTATACAAATGAATAATGTTTCACAAAAACAGATTAAAGGGTGGTTCGGTGGTGCAGTGAGTAGCACTCTCACTTCATCGCTAAGTTACGAAGTATGCTATCCATCTCAGATGCAGAGAAGCTAGTCCATGCTTTTATGACTGCTAGGCTGGACTACTGTAATGCACTGTTTGCTGGCTGCCCAGCATCCTCTATTAACAAACTTCAATTAGGACAAAATGCAGCTGCCAGGTCCCAGTTCTTACCAGGTCTAGAAAATTTGATCACATCACCCCAATTTTATCCTCTTTACACTGGCTGCCTGTTAAGTTTCGTATTGAATTTAAAATATTGCTACTTACCTACAAAGCTTTAAATAATCTAGCTCCTGTTTATCTAACCAATCTTCTGTCTCGCTACAATCCAACTCGCTCTTTAAGATCTTAAAACTCAGGGCTTCTGGTAGTACCCAGAATAGCTAAGTCGAGTAAAGGAGGTCGAGCCTTCTCAATTATAGCTCCTAAACTCTGG
Source organism: Danio aesculapii (assembly GCF_903798145.1). NCBI lineage: Eukaryota > Metazoa > Chordata > Actinopteri > Cypriniformes > Danionidae > Danio > Danio aesculapii. The sequence continues at coordinate 13,077,896 of NC_079451.1, forward strand.
AATAGCCTTCCTGATAACGTCCGAGGCTCAGACACACTTTTCCAATTCAAAACTAGATTAAAGACCTATCTGTTTAGTAAAGCATACACTCAGTGCAACACTTAGTGGGCTTCCACACAGGTTCTGCATCTTGTTTATATACACTATGAACAGGAGCTACGCTAATTATTCTCTTTATTCTTATTAATATTATTTATTTCCACCTGGGGATACTCATCCCGAGGCCCTCAGACTATGCAGAGTCACTGATTCGATCCAAGACCAACGACGAGATGATCCCACGGTTTCCATATCCTGGACCAGGCTGTATCCTGAGCAGCTACTGTGGTGGTCATGGAGGAGTGGAGAACATGAGACTGATTCCTGTGATGCTCCAGAGACAGACGAGTCTTCGCTGAGGCCAGCTTCCAGCCTCCGCTGAGACTGCAGCTCTGCACAAGACGTTTGGCCAGCGGAGAAATTAAAATGGTCGTGCCCAACTGAGTCTGGTTTCTTTCAAGGTTTTTTCTTTTCTTTTTTTTCCCTCTCCGCTGTCGCCACTAGCTTGCATGATTCGGCATCTGTAGAGCTGCGCATCATTGGTTTTGCTCTTCAGTGTTTGGACTTTCAGTGGTGATTTTTAAACCACACTGAACTGAGCTAAACTGAACTGAACTTAAACACTACAAACTGAACTACACTGTTTCTATTTACTATGACCTTTTATGTGAAGCTGCTTTGACACAATCTACATTGTATAAGCGCTATACAATTAAAGGTGAATTGAATTGAACTTCACAGCAAGAAGGTCACTGGTTCAAGCCTCGGCTGGGTCAGTTGGCATTTCTGTGTGGAGTTTGCATGTTCTCCCTGTGTTTGCATGGGTTTCCTCCGGGAGCTCCGGTTTTCCCCACAAGTCCAAATACATGCAGTACAGTTGAATTGGGTAAGCTAAAATTGTCTGTAGTGTTTGTGTATGAATAAGAGTGTATGGGTGTTTCCCAGTGATGGGTTGCAGTTGGAAGGGCATCCGCTTTGCAAAACATATGCTGGATAACTTGGCAGTTATTCTGCTGTGGCGACCCCCGATGAATAAAGTGACTAAGCTGAAAAGAAAATGAAAACATATGGCTGATTTCTCTCAGATTGAAGGAGGGTCTAACTGAGAATATGCAGTATGAACATTATCACTCTAGCTCATTCCTGAATGGAGCAATAAGTCTTGTTGCAACTGCCCTATGTTGCAAACATGCCCACTCTCCCCAATTTCAATTAAACTTGAATTGCAGTTTTTAACACTGTGGTTGGGTTTGTCCACATTAGACCAAACAATGGGTTACAACACCCTTACAAAAAATAACTGCAGTAAACTGAAGTAAAGCTGCAGTATAACTGCAGTACAACAGCAGTATATAGATGTATAACTGCAGTAAAGTACAATTGCAAAATTGCAATATAATGAAGTATAAACAGTTCAAATACAGTACAATAAAGTTCAACAGCAGTATAAGTTGCAGTAAACTGCAGCAAAAACAATTAAACTCCGTCTTAACTGCAAATGTGCTGCTGTAGTCTAATATGCCAATGGTGTGGTAAGAACTGTACTGCACTTGTGTTACAAGGGGTTTGTTCTTCAACATCTTCCAAGAATATTTTGTACTTTTTTCAGGGATGTTTTTTGGATCCAAGTATTTTTCTAATTAGAATTAGAATTAAGAGTTTATTTGCAAAAACGAATATTAAAAAATAACTGCAGTGAACTGAACAGTACAACAGCAACTATTAATGCAATAAAATTCAACAGCAGTAAAATCTGCAGTAAAACTGAAGTAACATTAAATAAACTAAGACAGCCCTAACAAAAAAGAATACTGCAGTTTTAAAAGGAATACTGCAGTTTTAGTTAACTTCTGAAAAGTGCAGTTTTTTGAACACGAAAAAACTGTTATTTAAATATATTGCAGTATTACTGCTATACAACGGAAGTACTACAATACAACCAACTGCAGTACAACTACTGCAATTCAACTGAAGTACAACTACAGTAAAAATGCAGTACAATTACTGCAATTCAACTGAATTACTACTACAGTACAACTGCAGTACAACTACTGCAATAGTACTGAAGTGATACTACTACTATAATGCAGTACAACTACTGCAATGGTACTGAAGTAATACTACTACTATAATGCAGTACTGCATTGCAGTACTGCAATACAACTACTGAAGTACTACTACAGTACAACTGCCATACTACTATTGCAATACAACTGAAGTACTTTTACAATACAACTGCAGTACAAGTACTACTTTTCCTGCTTGGTGGACAATGGTTTCCAAATGAGGTTTCAGCGCTTAAGTTGTATTGCTGAAGTGCTACCACAATATATTGTATTGCACTTTTCAGAAGCAACTACAGAAATGCATCTACAATACTGCAATATATATTAAATACATTAATACTTATGTACCTAAGTGCAATAAATTGTTTAACATGTATTGCAGTAACAGTACTGCATTATAGTAGTAGTATCACTTCAGTACTTTTGCAGTAGTACAGCAGTTGTACTGTAGTAGTACTTCAGTTGTATTGCAGTAGTTGTACTGCGGTTGATTGTATTGTAGTACTTCAGTTGTTTTGCAGAAATACTGCAATATATTTAAATAACAGTTTTTTTGTGTTCAAAAATTGGCACTTTCCAGAAGTTAATTAAAACTGCAGTATTCCTTTGAAAAACTGCAGTATTCTTTTGTAAGGGCAACCCATCATTTATTTCTATTTTGTTTGCGATAGGTTTGTGATATTATAGTGTACTACATTTGTGAAAGTTGTATGTAACAGAACATGAAACAATATTTTGTTTAGTAGGATCAAAAATCTAAATAGGTGTGTTCGAAAATCCATTATTTAGCATGTGTCTGTTTTACAACTGGCTTCTTTATTTGTACTGAAAAGTGTCCTAATTGTTGCTTCATTATCTGTGAAAAACATATTTTGGATACAGATACAGCAAAAATAGAAATAAGTAATTTTCAAGCAAACAATTAATAGTAAATCTTCATCAGCAAACTGATCAAACTGAACAAAACTGAGTACTTTATGTATTTATTGCCTCCTGAAATATCATTACATTAAAAAGAGTATAATTCAAAGAGATAACAAGGTGGACTTGTTATCAAACCAACCCATTCATCCACCCACTCACTGTGTGATCGCTGCCAGTCTGATCTCTGCCACACAAGTTCAGGAACAAACACGCTTTATTTTTCAGTCACCATAGGGACCAACATTTAAATAAATGAGTCAAGCAAGTGAAAAAACCTACAGGCGTTAATAACAATGCCAGGTTAAGATAGTAAGAGGCATTAATCATAAATACATTTGACAGGGCTTCACAGGTTGTTATCTCGTTGTTATACCGCAAGGGCACATCAGATATTCACTGGCTTTAAACATTTGTTTAAACATCGGTAGGGTATTTATAGGTGTTATTATGGTCAGTGACTCATAAGGATATACAATGAGTGTGTTTGTTTATACATTATTTAGTTCAAATGGTTGGGGCTGGCAAGATTTCTTTAATATTTCTGAAAGAAGTTTCTTGTGCTCACCAAGGCAAAATGCCTTGATTAAAAACAAACAGTTTTTAAATAATAGTACTGCATCATTTAAAAATGTAATCACTAGTCTGTGCAATGCAAAAAAGCTGCAAGACTATTAAAGACCTTTATGCCAATTAATTAATTTGCATTTACTTATTGGGGGTATTTGTATTGCATTTGTGTCAAACACGACTGTACAAATTTGCAAAGATTCAGTAGCTGTTTCTGAACAATTGTAGCATTAAAATACACATTTTATTTGGCTCAAAAGAATTTTAATAACATAACAATGCAGAACAAAACCTATTGCAAGCTCTAATACATTGGTTTTTTGATGGATGTCTGCTCCAGGATGGAGTAACACATATCCTTTCTTATATCTTTATGATTATTAATAACATTAAATGTTTAAGAGCCTAGATTATATGATGACCTTACTGTCATCCTACTTCAGAGTAAAACTGGAAAAATATGTGTGAGTGATTGCTTTTTCTTTATGCCAAATGATTTGTTTCCTCAGGATCCAGCCAGGTCAGAAGTCATGGGGACCTCTGGAGTGGACCTGGACTCTTGAAGAATTGGAAACAATTGTTTCTTGAGTTATTTGCCATTTTATTTGTTAAATCTTTTAAAGTTAATTCCGTTGTATGTAAGCTGTCAGTTTGGATGTAGATTGTACCAGTTTTAACCAGTTTTGATAAGTACACTCAGCCTTGGGTAAGAAACATATTGTACTTTGAATGTGTATGTGCTCTATTTGTTTGTGGACCATTTCACAGGTCTGGGGTCCGCTCTGAACAGCCTAGTGGCTGTCTGATGTTTGTAGGCTTAAGACATTGAGATATCATTCAGAATTGTATGCATACATGGAAATTTTCTTAGTCTATCTAAGTTCCAATCAGGTTAAAACACCTATATGTATTACACAGTTAATGATACCATGTGAGAGTATAATTGTTGTTGTTTTGAGATTGTAAGCAGAGTGGCCCACAAAGTTTTTGCGAGTGTACTGGCTTTGCTCTTCATCCTGTACAAAGTCGCTTGTGTGTCTGACCTTGAGTACAGGAGAAGCATCGATGGAGGCATCGGGGCTGGAGCTGGAAGCAGTGAAGTCCCAGATTCGCTCCCTCGAGACGAAGCGAGCGCGGCTCCAGGAACAACGGGCTTTGCTTGATGTACCATGTACTCGCTCGTCTGAGGTAAGTGTACAATACAATCACAGCCCTCCGTCTTCCTCAACCCCGCATGTTTTTCTGTCCAGGCCCAGCGCACCGAGGACGCAGTTCTCCTAGGCGTCGTTCACACTGACACCCGGATACAATGGCCCCTGGGTGCAGCCGCGTAAGGTGCTTGCCAGGTCCAGGGGCAGAACGTCTCCTCCTCCGGTGTTCGAGATCCCCACGGAGAACCACTTCACCCCTCTACGCGAGACGGGGCTATCATCGGTTACTCCATCGTGTGCCACATTAGCTCCACTTCCTCCAAAGGTAACAAAGTACGCACTTTCTGCTTCCCTGGTGCCCGAGTTAAGAATATTTCTGCACAGATACCTACTATCCTGAGCATTGCCGAGAGCCTCAGTGCCATCGTCCTCCACATGGGGATGAACGACACTGGGCTCCGGCAGATGGAGATCCTGAAGATGGACTTCAGGAGCCTGATCAAGCAACGCAGATCGTTTCTGGACCGCTGCCTACCTACCGCTGAGGACAGGTTCAGTGGTTCAGTGAGGACAGGTTCAATGAAAGGTTCAGTAGACTTTTTGCTCTGAATGAATGGCTATTAACATGGTGTAAAGAACAGAAATTGCTCTTTGCCAATAACTGGAATCTTTTCTGGGAGCGTCCTAGACTTTTCCACGCTGACGGGCTGTACCCCAGTCGAGCTGGAGCTGAACTCCTGTCGGAGAACATCTCCAGAATACTTCGCTCTATCTGACTAGTAAATAAAAATTCACAATACTTACAATTTAGCCATATAGACTCTTGTTCGTCCCACTTAAATAACAGTAATGCATATCTGGCTAACCTCATAGAGACTGTATCTGTTCCCCGTATTATTAGATCAAGAAATAAACATACTGTGTGCTCCAGAAAAAATCTATTAAGAACAAACCAGAAAAACCACTAAAAAGTGAAAATACAAATTTTATAAAGCTTGGTCTCCTTAACATCAGGTCACTAGCACCTAAAGCACTTATTATAAATGAAATAATAACAGATAACAATCTTAATGCACTCTGTCTCACTGAAACCTGGCTGAAACAAAATGACTATGTTAGTTTAAATGAAGCAACTCCTCCAGGATTCTTAAATAAACATGAGGCTCGTCAAACTGGTCGTGGTGGTGGAGTTGCATCAATCTTTAGTGATATTCTTAATGTTAATCAGAGAAACGGACTTATGTTTAACTCCTTTGAAGTATTAGCGCTTAATGTCATGCTTCCGGATAACTATGTTATCTCTCGCTTTAATCACCATATATAGACCCCCTGGACCCTATGTCAATTTTCTAAATGAGTTTTCTGATTTTATCTCTGACTTACTAGTTAAAACTAATAAAATACTTATTGTAGGAGACTTTAACATCCACATAGATGACGCTAACGACACATTAGGGCTCGCGTTTATGGATTTACTACATTCACTGGGGATAAAGCAAAACGCTATTGGTACAACCCATCGCTTAAAGCATACACTAGATCTAATTCTGTCTTATGGAATTGAGGTCATTGATGTAGACATTATACCACAAAGAGATGATATTACAGACCACTACCTCTTACTCTATAAGCTGTGTTTACCTGAAATTAGCAGATCCGTTCCGATATATCGCCCTAGTAGAACTATTGTTCCATCCACCAAAGATGAATTTATAAATAACTTACCTGATCTTTCTCTATTTCGAAATGCACCCGCAAACGCAAATGACCTCGATGTAGTAACCAGCAGTATGGATGCCATCTTTACTAGCACTCTAAACACTATGGCACCCATCAAATTAAAAAAGTCTAGAGAGAATAAAACTACACCATGGTATAATAGTCATACCCACGCTCTCAAAACAGCAACCCGTGCCCTGGAACATAAATGGAAAAAACTAATTTAGAAGTTTTTATAATTGCATACAAAGACAGTATGTCCAGCTATAGGAGGGCTCTGAAATCTGCCAGGGCCGAGCACCTCCGCAAACTGATAGAAAATAATCATAACAATCCTAGATTCTTATTTAACACAATTGCTAAATTAACAAATAATTGTCCATCTTTGGAGCAAAATGTTCCACCGCAAATTAGTAGTGATGACTTCATGATTTTTTTCAGTAATAAAATAGAAGGCTTTAGACAGAAAATAGGAGATATTAAACTTTCTGCACCGCCTTATACTTCAGATTCAGTAAACGTCCCACTGAATCAAAATAACCTACAGTGCTTCAAAATCATAGAACAGGAAGAGCTAGATAAAATTATAAATAGTTCTAAGCCAGCTACTTGTATGTTGGACCCAATTCCAACAAAATTACTAAAAGAACTGCTACCTATTATAGGAGAACCTCTTCTTAACATTATCAACTCTTCTTTATTTTTAAGCCATGCTCCAAATCCTTACAAGCTAGCTGTTATTAAGCCTATTATTAAGAAACCACAACTGGACCCCAGCAACTTAGCTAATTATAGGCCTATTTCAAATCTTCCATTTATGTCTAAAATGCTAGAAAAATTAGTTTCTGCCCAATTATGCTGCTTTCTGCAGACAAACAATGTTTTTGAAGTGTTTCAGTCAGGTTTCAGGGGTCATCACAGTACAGAAACTGCATTAGTGAAAATAACCAATGATCTACTCCTAGCTGCTGACCAAGGGTGCATCTCGCTTTTAGTTTTACTCGATCTTAGTGCGGCATTTGACACCATTGACCACAGTATCCTCATAAATCGCTTAAAGTCTACAAGTGTCCAGGGACAGGCTCTACAATGGTTTAAGTCATACTTAGCTGACCTTTACCAGTTTGTGAATATTAATGGACAGCCTTCACAAGTCAGCCCACTAAAGTATGGGGTGCATCAAGGATCAGTTTTAGGCCCTTTGCTGTTTACAATATACATGCTATCCCTGAAAGACATTATTAGAAGACATAGGATCAGCTTTCACTGCTATGCAGATGATACTCAATTATATATTTCAACTAAACCTGATGAGATGTCTGAACTGTCTAAGCTAACTGAGTGTATTAAAGATGTTAAAGACTGCATGACCAACAATTTTCTTTTCTTAAACTCAGACAGTTAGTGTTAGCTCTACTATAAAAGATCTGGGTGTCATATTAGACAACTTTTGAAAATTATTATGTCACAAAAACAGCCTTCTTTTTCATCTGAGGTAAGTTACAAAGTATGCTATCCATCTTAGATGCAGAAAAGCTAGTTCATGCTTTTATGACTTCTAGGCTGGACTACTGCAATGCACTGTTTGCTGGCTGCCCAGCATCCTCTATTAACAAACTTCAATTAGGACAAAATGCAGCTGCCAGAGTTCTTACCAGGTCTAGAAAGTTTGATCACATCACCCCAATTTTATCCTCCTTACACTGGCTGCCTGTTAAGTTTCGTATTGATTTTAAAATATTGCTTCTTACATATAAAGCTTTAAATAATCTAGCTCCTGATTATCTAACCAACCTTCTGTCTCGCTACAATCCAACTCGCTCTTTAAGATCTCAAAACTCAGGGCTTCTGGTAGCACCTAGAATAGCAAAGTCGAAAGCCTTCTCATTTATGGCTCCTAAACTCTGGAATAGCCTTCCTGATAACGTCCGAGGCTCAGACACACTCTCCCAATTCAAAACTAGATTAAAGACCTATCTCTTTAGTAAAGCATACACTCAGTGCACCACTTAGCGGGCTTCCACACAGGTTCTGCATCTTGTTGATGTACACTATGAACAGCAGCTATGCTAACTATTCTCTTTATTCTCCATTTCCACATGGGGATGCTCTTCCCAAGGCCCTCAGACTATGCAGAGTCACTGATTCGATCCAAGACCAAGGACGAGATGATCCCAAGGTTTCCATATCCTGGACCAGGCTGTATCCTGAGCAGCTACTTTGGTGGTATCTGGCTTGTGGTTTCTCTCATGGTTTTTTTTCTTCACTTTCGCCAATTAGTGAAGTTTTTTTCCCTCTCCGCTGTCGCCACTGGCTTGCATGGTTCGGGATCTGTAGTGCTGTGCATCGTTGGATTTTCTCTTCAGTGTTTGGACTCTCAGTAGTGATTTTTAAACCACACTGAACTGAGCTAAACTGAACTGAACTTAAACACTACAAACTGAACTACACTGTTCCAATTTACTATGACCTTTTATGTGAAGCTGCTTTGACACAATCTACATTGTAAAAGCGCTATACAAATAAAGGTGAATAGAACTGAATGAGGTGCACCCTAGAAAGCCAGGTCAACAACCCACCCAAATGTTCAGTGAGCCAACCCATTGTAGAGGTTTCTACTCAGTGTGAGGTTGTTTTCGCAATGCAGCCTCTCACTTATGCAGAGGATTGGGTCTGGATTGCCTTTATTATTTTAGTTCTGGCAGGACTAACATGAGACAAGTACTGTAGGTGGTCATTTGGAAAGTGGATATGGAAGATACAGTGGGTACAGAAAGTATTCAGACCCCTTTCAATTTTTGACCCCTTATATTGCAGCAATTTGCTAAAATCAGTTCATTTTTTCCTCATTATTTGTACACCCCATATTGACAGAAAAACACAAACATTTTTTTGCAGATTTAAAGGAAAACTGAAATATCACATGGTCCTAACTATTCAGACCCTTTGCATTGGCACTCATGTATTTAACTCAGGTGCTGTCCATTTCTTCTGATCATCCTTGAGATGGTTCTACACCTTTATTAAAGTCCAGATGTGTTTGATTATACTGATTGAGCTTGATTAGGAAAGCCACACACCTGTGTATATAAGACCTTACAGCTCACAATGCATGTCAGAGCAAATGAGAATCAAGAGATCCAAGGAACTGGCTGAAGAGCTCAGAGACAGAATTGTTGCAAGACCCAGATTTGGCCAAAGTTACAAAAAAATTCTGCTGCATTTAAGGTTCCTAAGAGCACAGTGGCCTCCATAATCCTTAAATGGAAGACGCGTGGGATGACCAGAAACCTTCCTATAGCTGGTTATCTGGCCAAACTGAGCTATCGGGAAGAAGAGCCTTGTTGAGAGAGGTAAGGATGAACCCAAAGATCACTACACTGTGGCTGAGCTACAGAGATACAGCCAGGAGATGGGAGAAAGTTGTAAAAAGTCAATCATCACTGCAGCCCTCCACCAGCTTTATGGCATAGTGGCTCGACACATAAAAGCCTGCATGGAGTTTGCTAAAAAAACACCCGAAGAACACCAAGATGGTGAGATGCTTTTATTAAATACCAAGCAAAGAATCTGAATACTTAGGACCATGTGATATTTCAGTTTTTCTTATTTAATAAATCCGCAAAAATGTCAACAATTCTGTGTTTTTCTGTCAAAATGGGGTGATGTGTGTAGATTAATGAGGAAAAAAGTAACTTGATTTTTTTTTTCCTCATTAATGTGGAATGTGCTAATGATTTTAGCAAATAGGGGAAATATTTAAGGGGGTCTGAATACTTTCCGTACCCACTCTGAGATAATTTCAGAAGATTATAAAAGTATTTGGCCATTCTGTATTTGGTTGAGTGGTGTCTCAACTTATGTTGTGTGCAAACTCTCTCTTCTGATTGCTTTATTACCTATGCATTAGATGGTCATATCCTTACGCAGATTCTCCATACCACCTTCAGTGAGTCTCACCACTTCCGCCAACCACCAAAAAAGAATGATTTTTTTGTTTTTTCATTCCCCCATGATACACATTATTCTTGGCCACACTTGGTGAATTAAACATAATCCCCACAATGGCTGTATATAGAGTATTATAATGTTGTGGAGTTTGTTATGCCATGTCCTATGTCTCCATCTCCAATGCATCTTGTTTCCCCAACTCACTCTCTCACTCATTTCGGACTGAACAAAGTCTTTTACAGGTAGACATCTCTTTTACGTGCTTATGTGCTGATCCTCTATCTCACAAGTAAACATAACTATTTTACGTTTTGTCAGTTTAGTGGCTAATTCATATGACTTCAGTTGTACAAAATTGTACGATTTTTAAAAGAAGGCATGGCACCCAACCCCACCCCTAAACCCAATCGTCATTGGGGATAAGCAAATTGGTCAAAACTGTATGAAATAGACCTAACAAATTCATATGGATTAGCTACTAAACCAATAATTTATGAACTGTCATGAAAGTGTTGGATTCTCCAACGTGAATCAACTTCCTGATGTCCTGATGTATCATATCTTCACACAGACTAGGTGTCTGTTTTTTGAATCCATCTGTGTCTTTCTTTCTTTCTTTCTTTCTTTCTTTCTTTCTTTCTTTCTTTCTTTCTTGTCTTATTTTATTCTTTTTGTTCATTTATTTATTTTTCTCTCTCTGGAAAGAAGCACAGAGAAGGATTCTTTCTTTCTTTCTTTTCTTTCTTCCTATCAGTCTAGCAGGAGCCCTTTTAACTTTGCTTAGCAACATTTATTTTATTATATTAGACCGTTATTATCTCGCTCAAAAATAACCAAAATTTAACTAGTGCTAGTTTTGTGTCCATGCTCACCGTATATACCCTCAGTCACTATTTCCTATATTAGTACACTGAAAGGATAGCATTTTGTTTGTGCTTTGCTGATTGATAAATCATTGCGATGGATTAAAATTTAAATTTCTTTGGTCAGACCCTGTGATAGTTATTTCATATAGCTGTCTATTAGTAGTGAAACAAAGTATTTTGATTTCTGTCATCTATTGTTCATTTTGTAATATATTTTCAGCGCCTAATTTTATTTTCATTGCAGTTATTTTATGTCTAATTCTGTAAATTCATGTTAATTCATGTTACTTTGAGACATTTTTCACAGCTAAAGAATGTTGAATAAAAATTTAGTGGAGAAAAATGATTTTTGTGCTGATATAAGAGCAGTTAAAACATACCGGGTTTAAACAGACAATTTTGACCAGGAACACTAAAGTAAGGGCCAGGATGTGAACACGACAGGAGGGTTGAAAGTGGTGATCTTATTAATCTCATGACAATCTATGCAGGGATGCAAAGATTTGTGTTGCATTGAGGAAACACCAACCACTTAGTGCACATTAAGGATTGGCAAGATCATGTTCAATATGCTGCCTTGCCACTTTGAACACCACGATCTTCCATTTGGTCATTCAGTGGTATTTGAGGATGGTATTAGAATGCACCCTGCCAAGGTGCAGGCAGTCTCTGAGTTGCCCATTCCTGAGTTTTGCTTGACACTGGAATGATTTTTGGGTTTTGCAAATTTATATAGGCATTTTATCCATTTATCAGGTTGCAACCCCCCTCAGGGTGCTTATCTCTGCCAAGTATTGTTTTGCGTGGTCTAATTCAACCCAATACACCATTGATCATCTGGAAAAAAAAATTCTACACTGCACCTACAGTAAGAACATTCAAGTGCTTTATATTCTCACTGCCTTTGTCCCAAGGAGTGCAATTATGATATAAGTAATGCAAGCTCCTCACTATCAAACTTGTGTTTCAATAGTGGCCCCACTCTTTTGAGGGATGGCTGTTTCATTCATAGTGTGAATGGATCACAGGAATCTTAAATATATTCATTCTGATTAAACACTGGTATTGAATGTACAGTCAAAAAGAGTCTCTCTTGCTTCACCAGTCATCAAGTGTACCATTCTCAGTTGGGTTACTTTTCTAAACTTTGTCTCGGTGGGGGCTTTGTATAATGTTGTTGTTGTTGTTGTTGTTGTTGTTGTTGTTATTATTATTATTATTATTCTTATTATTCTTATTATTATTAGTAGCGGTAGTAGTAGTAGTAGTAGTGGCAGTAGTATTATTTATTATATGCATATTTATATTTGTTTTATTAAAAACAAGCTTAGATTTTTCGGGAGAGTGAAATCATCTGAAACTAGGCTACCTTCTTTCCTGTCATTGAACTCACTGTTTATTCTCCCCTTTTTGGATTTCTGATCAAGTTATGTCAGATTTGTCAATGTAGTGAATCATCTAATTTTATTGAGCAGGTGTAATATTCATTAATATTAATTATTCAAATTCTTATTTTCACCAAGGTGCCGCTGTTTGGGGTCGAATGACCTGCAGGCTGCATTTTGCTCACAGGGCTGCGAGAAAATAAAAAGAGCGGGGCTGCCGCAAAATAATGAATAAAAAGAGTCAGGCTATGGTCAAATTAAAAAATAAATAAATAAATGAAGTGCGACTGCTGAAAGTACAAGCAGCTAGGGATACCAGCCCTCACGGCCAAAAAACGGATCGGCCCACCGGGAATTCTCCCGGTCCTCCCGATTAGCCAATCCCGGCCTGCATCTAACCCATCTAAACACGCATGACAACTAAGTCAATGGAAAAGCGGTTGCTCCTTGCGCCACCTTGTCGCTATTGCGTAAAGCACAGAAATGTTTTTTTTTTAATGAAAAGGAGGCTTATACACCGCAGTAAAGCGTGTGACTGCGGTTGACAAATTGCAATATTGCGCGTGCAGAAACCCACGTTCTCAATAGCCATATCTGTAGCTGCCCATCCTGGCTTCCATTGCCACCCTTTCTGGTGGCCAGCTATATCAGCTTGTCATGTCCTGTCCATTGCTCATTTTTAAAGCAATAACCTGCTGGGCTGCTCCAACACCTTCCTATTCCATCTCATCCATGTTCTCACATCACACTGGGGAACAATACATGGCTTCCCCCGACTAAAGAAAACATATTTTTATTTTATTTTTATGTTATTTTCATGGTCACAGATCATTTTTCTAAACCCACCCACTGTATTCCACTCCCTAAACGCTCATCTCCCAGAGAGACTGCCCAAGTTATTGTCCACAAGATCTTTAAAAAACATGGTCTTCATGTCAACAGTTTCAGATTGGGACTCCAAGTTCACATAGCAGTTCTGTAGTTAGTTCTGTTGACAGATTGGAGTCACCGCAAGCCTGCCCTCAAGGTTCCATCTGGCCAAAGAGGGCCACGGTCAAATCCTCCCTTGTCTTGCAAATCAAAACCCCTTGTCCCACAGCAAACATTTGGCATGACCCGAGTATGTCCATAATTCCTCATTATCATATTCCACCTAGCTGTGCTCATTGTTCCGTTGTTTGTTTTACCACCACCTGTGTACCCTCAAGAACCTGATGCCTCGGTTTCCTTGGGTGTGTACAGCACTGTGCCAGGCCAGGGAGCACATCTGTCAAATTACCAGAAATTGTGTTATGTGTAATAACAATGGAATGACAAAAGGAGAAAGTACTGAAATGTATTTAATAAGGCAGAGCCTTTCTAGCAGCTTTATTTTCTTTTTTTGAAAACCGTAGAGTTTGGTAGCACTGCTTTACTGAAATGTCAATTTTGATTTTGTCTTCATAATTATGGAAAAGTGGATATTGGGACTGAATCAGCTAATATTAATTTTCATGAACAATGAGCAGGGTTGCTTAATAATTAAAGAGATTTCAGCTCCTGTCTGGGTTTCCCATGCCTATTTACAGCCCTTTCATCATGTGTTCCATACTTTTTTCTTGTGTCATTTAATTTTATTACACTTAAGTTCTAAACTGATAAGTTTTGTTTTCTTTGCATGTATGGATTACTTTGGGTTTTACTGACATGTGGTGAATATTTCAAACAACAGCACCTTTAGAAATATGTTTTCAGAAAAAAAAGTGACTTGTTTAATACTTTATTTACCACTGTATGCTTAGGTATTGGGACAGGAATGCAATTTTCTTTCTCAACAGCTGTCTGAGAAAAGCTGCGTGTGATGCCTCACCAGGAATGAATGGTGCAAGATAACTTATCATGCCCAAAAGACGCTTCTGTGACCTTGATCTGGACCTTGTGAGGGTTGATTTCACATTTAGTTTTTTTGCTCTTTTGCCCTCTTGCTCTCAACAATGATATCATGTTCTTGTTCTGTGGCAGCTTCAACAATCATATCATATGCTACAATGTGAACATGAACATTAACAATGTGGATGAAGGGTTCTATCTCTCTGAACTCTTCAGTATTGTACTGCTGGAGTACTTCACTAGCAGACTTGACACCAAATGGCAGAAGTTTGAATCTGTATCTATCCCATAGCATGCTGAATCTGCATAGCAGAGAGGACTCTTTGTCAAGTTTGACATGCCAGTAGCTGTTCTTTTCATCAAAGACTGAGGAAATTTTCTTTCTTTCCAGCAAGCTACAAAGGGCATCTTCAGTGGTTAGAATAGAGAAGTGTTGACAAAGACAAAGTGTTACTTAAGGCACAATGATTCAGGCACACTTGTAATGGCTATTTCTTTTTTTAGTGACAACAAGGATGTTGACCCAAGGATTGGGCTGGGCGACTGGCACTATAACATTTTCATGCAACAGCTGATCCAGTGCATACTTCAATGTGCCCAGCACTGCAAAGGGAATTTTTGCACTTAGATTGATTTTTGGATCAACATAAATATGATGTTGACCTGGAAACTGCCCAATCTCTTCAAAGACTATTGGATGTTGTTGTATCAGCTCCTCATTGGGGGTAGAATGCTTAATTACAACATCAACTCTTTTCATCAGTTGCATACATTCACATGCTTCCTTACCAAGTATTGGAATGGACAAGTGTCTGGTAGGCAAATTAGCATTTTAGTTGTAACACACTGAAAGTTGGCCATGCTTTCTGGCTTTATTTTAGTTCCACCATATGCGTCCACCATTGTCGAAATAGTTTGCAATAGTGCTGTTAAGTTTATAGATTGATAAATGTCGAGAGGTATAAAATTGGCTCCCAGCTTCAGAGGCCAAATTGAACTCCATTGTCATATTTTCCGATGTCCACATCAGTGTACCATCCTTTCTGTACAAACTACAGATCTGTTTCAATTCAACTGTCCCAATGAATAATGAATAGACAGTGAAATGTTTTTGTAGTTTTTAGGCTTTTTGTTTAGACTTACACATTAAAGCAACCTTATGTTTTTCACAAGCATAACATGTCGCACTTGAAGCTGGGCACTGTTGTGGAAGGTGAGATTTTCCACAATTTTTGCTGGTAAATAAATCTGCTTTGTGCTTCTGAGATGATGGTCTATCATATCTTTTGTTGTGTTTTACATAATTTGTATTCTTCTTAATGACATGAATGTCTTTACTTTCTTCTCCCATTGCTTGGATCTGGAGCTCTACAAATACCTACTGCTTTTCAAGGGTCAGGTTAATGTCTCTTAAGAGCCTTTCTGTTAAATGCTGGTCACTAATACTAAACAATCTTATATCTCGTCATGTCAGATTTAGTTAAATATACAAATATACAGTCCTTGCCCTTTTGTTTCAGTTATGTGACATATTTATCAATGGTAACCGAATCAGGCATGACGCAACTGATGTTGCTCAAAAACAACATTCTTTTTTATTTAAGCAATGTTTCTTCATTGCAGTTACTATACTGTACCTCTTCTGGCTCGATAGACAGTGAATTGTACACTTCTAGGGCCTCCTCTCCTAAAGCATGTAGAAGATTTTCAATTTTTACCTTGTCAATTTTTGTGTCTGAACCTGAGGTCATATAATGTTGAAAACCTGTAACCATCTTCCCCAGTTTCTCTCACCTGTTTTACCTGACTGAACTAACAGAGATGGTAATCTGAACTGATATTTTTTTACTTTATTTTTACTGTTAACATTACACATTTACTTTAGTCAGGACACAATCATGTTTTTTCATGTTGCGCATATGACAAGCCACATGGAACAGGTTATACAACTCATAATCTTTATTAAAGAACACTAACAGCCTCATGTCATCAGTTCCACCATCCATCTACCTGAGTCCCACTTGTAACCCCAGTAACCCCACTGTGGTCAAACCTAGGTTGCCATTTCATTTTGATTAATCGTCCCATCATGCAGAACAATAAGTGTGCCAATATGCTATTAATTGGCATGCTAATAAGCAGGTGATAAATGAACTTTTTCCCTAATCTAAATTGTTGCATAAAATTCTAACCAGACGGTTTCATTCATTAATTTTCCTTCGGCTTAGTTTCTTTATTCATCAGGGTCGCCACTGTGGAATTAACCGCCAACTTATCCAGCATCTTTTTTGCAACAGTTTTACAACAACAGTTTCATGTCTTTGGACTGTGGGAGAAACTGGAGCACCCGGAGTAAACTCACGCAACATGGGGAGAACATGCAAACTCCACATAGAAATGGCAACTGACCTAGCCGGGACTCAAACTAGTGACCTTCTTGCTGTGAGGCAACAGGGCTAACCACTGTGCCAACTAGACGGTTTGTAAAAGATTATCTTGTTTGAAAAATGGTGTAAAGTAGATTTTTACAGTCAAAGGATATAAGAAAGTGTTTTTATTGCCATTATCAGGGGCACTCGACTGCCAATTATCCTGTGTGTAAGCTTAATTAGCACACTCAGCATACTAAAAGTGTAAATAGTATAAGGCAATACAAGTCTCTGTAAGTGTCGCAGGTGAAACAATAACCTTTTCTCGGGTTGGTTTCTTTATCTGGAAGATGATTAAAGAGAAGTTCACATTTTAAAGGTCTACAAAGTCACATTAAGTGTTTGGTATTTTTTGATTAACCATATTGTGGCACAACCATTCTTGTCTGTGTTTATGACAATTCAGTCAGCATTAAAAAAGATTATGTCACTTTGAATGACTTTTTTTTTTTTTTTTTTTACAGTAGGAGACTATGCCTTATGCACACTTCAGAGAGAATGTACAAGTGTGTTAAATAATGCCACATTATGTCTCAGTCGCTTTGGTACAATTCTTAGATCAGAATTAAAAACTTGCAAAACAGTAAGCAGATTTCCCAAAACACATGGATTACCTGTAAAAGCCAGTGTTTTGCTCAAAATCCTTAGTTCATCTCTCAAAATTAAAAATCTGTGTCAGTGCCATCGGAACAACAAGTCCTATTGTGTACAGGTAAGACAAAATTGCTTAGTCATGTTGCCAATATAACAGTGTGCCCTGGAGAAATGTTTTGATACAAATTTATGGCTACTGTTTTGATAACAAAATATATTATCATGTTTGGCTGCACCTTAGTGTATGTGAAAGTTTGTTTGCAAAAGACTGAACCAGATTCACATTTATGCTTTTACTGTTTGTATTGTAATTTGTTGACAGACAATACCACTGTGTTATAGAAAGGAACACTGCATAGCACAAAGGGAAAATGAGGACAGATAAAAAAAAAATTGTAATCAAAATGTGTAGAAAAATGTATTATAACAACTTTTTTGAACTAATGCCTTAATAGGGTTGTGTGTGTGTGTGTGTGTGTGTGGGGGGGGGGTGTCTAACCTATTATAATATAACCTTCATAATATCATAATATCATAATCATAATACATTTTGATCAACATGACATACAGTAAGCAGTTGATAATGTAGGAAACATCAGAGAATTGTACACAATCATTTGCGTGGATGTTGGCTACCAAAGCCTTTGCAACTTGTTCAAAGAAATGTAAAAATGATTTTTTTAGGTGTGACAATAATGTGAAGATTGAGCAGGAAGCATGTGCATTTTGCTTTCTGAGAGGAAATATTTCCTTTAGAATAAATATTTTCTGTTGTCCTATAGTGGCTTTAATCATTAGAGTGCACAACATGCACAACAAAAAGCATGTTGCAGGCTTGTCTGTGTGGACATGTCAAACTGCATAAAATGGGGCACAAAGACATCTAACTATGAGATCAGCTTTAGACTGAATGTCATGACTGGATCACTGAACTAAAAATGCTTGTGGCTGAAGATTTTAGCTGAGTGTAGACTCCAATGGCGTGAGCAAATTATCTGAAGTTACTGAAGGCTCTGAAGTTTCATTTGCACCATCTGTATTTCTAACCTGTGGCTCCCTCTAGGGGACAACAGTATTGAAGCCTTCTTCTTTAACTCCTATTCTTGGAGGTCTGCCAACTGCACATTCCAAAACCCTTCTGCATCATTTACAGAATCAGAAACCTGAAATGAATGGATCAGACAAAAGAGACATACAAAATGTGTACTGCAATTGTGACTGAAGGTGTAAGGCTATGACTGTGCCAGTGGCTTTTGTATCACAAGTCTATTGTCAGGAGTCACTTTTTCTGGGTCCAAGTGCTAGGACAGGTGCCAAAACAAAAACCAAACACAATGCAAATTGTACTGCATAATTACAGAAGTACATAAAAATGTTATCCAAACCCTACACTTTATTTTCCATACCTGAACTTTTTTTATTAAAATTCTCAGTTCCCCACATAGTAAATGTTTTCTGGCCCAACTCCGAGCCACACAATAACTTTTCCCTCGGCCCAAGTACGACAAAGAATGACAGTCCTGAAGTGGCCCATAACTGGATTAAAGACAAGGGCCACACATGGGCCATAATCGGCCCAAATCTCAGCCAATTTATCACCCTTAACTGGCCATGATCTGGGCCAAAACAGGTTTATTATTGCTACCGATTCTCAGCTATAAGTTAACAATATCCACCACCCTTTAACCAGAAACCCAAAAAACTGAGCCATAACCCAGCCTAATGTTACCTAAACAATGTGAACAATTGCTACACTGATCTGGGCCACACACCTCCCATCCATAATTGGCCCGAATGTAGTTTGCCATCATGCATGCAGTGCCCATGCATGCAGCATGGCCCACATTCGGCTGACACTATGTACGCAACATGCCAGCAGTGCCATAATGAGGCCATATTTGGGCCAAGTCCGTTTGCTATGAGGAACTTTTTGGAAAAAAAAAACACTCTCATTTGCAATTAGACTCTGACTTTAAACAAGCACTGAAGCTTGTTTCTGAAGCAAAAAATCTCATAACACCCCTACCTGTAACAATTGAGTTTTTTATAGTATTTGTTTTTCTAATATTGAAGTCAGTGGTCACAGGTGTCACTGGTTTCTAACATTTTTTCAAAATAACTTATTTGGTGGTCAACAGAATAAAATAAATTCATAAAGGTTTGAAACTATTTGAAGGTAATAAATTAGTCTATTTAAATGTTTGGGTTAACCACTGAGTACCTTAATATAACTTTATACTAAGCCTACTAGCCTTACCTATAATGCTATATACAGTTTTACATTTTTATTTCACTGTGGGCTCAGCTAAAGTGCTTGTATTATGTTTAGAATATATAATGGCTAGAAAAAGAGAGGCAGTTTTTACATGAAATGACACGACATCTGACGTACTGTACAAATGCCACTGAGACATACAACTGAGCATAGTGACATTTTCCGGTGGCATGTCCGGTTTTCACTGGCATGTGCTACTCTGTAGTGGCATGTGTCACTGAAATTAGTGACCTGTGTCACTGACAGTGTCGCGGTGCATGTCACTGCAGTGACATCGACACCTGCCAAAACGTAAGGATGCTAATAAACACATTCAAAATGATATTTCAACATTATGCTGCGGTTAACATGATTTACTGCATAACAAGTTTATATGCTAGGCTTCTCCACGATATTTTAAATTATTAAATAAATTTATTTCATTTGTTCATAGTTATATCTTCACAATACATAATATTTAGTCATTAGTCAATATGTCAGTGAATATCATTGGCATGTGCCACCAAAACCTATTGTGACATGCTGTTCTATCGTGCCATATATTATTGCATCGCAACGGTTCCTTTGGTACAACATGGACTTCTCTATGATTGTTTATTTATTTATTTAGTTTAATAATGAGGTCATTCATTTATTAATTTTCTTTTCGGCTTAGTCCCTTTATTATGTCCCTTACTACCTAAGCAGAATGACCGCCTTCATAATGAGGTGTTTTAAGTCTTTTTTTAAAATTCTAAAGCATGTTAAAATACACATTACATTAGGGCTGCATGGTGGCACAGTGCATAGCAGTTGGCGTTTCTGTGTGGAGTTTGCATGTTCTCCCCATGTTCATGTAGGTTTTCTCCGGGTGATCTGGTTTCCTGCACAGTCCAAAGACATGTGGTAGAGGTGAACTGAATAAAAAATTGTCCGTAGTATATGTGTGTGAATGAGTGTGTATGGATGTTTCCTAGTGATGGGTTGCAGCTGGAAGGGCATCCACTGCGTAAAACCTATGCTGGATAAATTGGTGGTTCATTTTGCTGTGGCAACCCCAGATTAATATAGGGACTAAGCTGAAAACAAAATAAATGATTTACATTGCATTACAAGTTGTAAACATTTATGCATGTATGATAAAACAGGTGTCATTTGCCTAATAATTTTTTAATATTAAAGCAAAGAGAAACTTGGATGGTGTGCTTATCATGTGCTTATACTGACACCTACTGGCACATGTCACAAGACCACAGGCATGTGTCATAGCATTTGTCCCTGACATTATTGGCATGTATCACTGACACTGACATGTCTAGGGCTGGGTATCGTTCCAAAATTTTCGATACCGATACCCTGAATTCGATACCGGTTCCGAACGATACTTTTTTGATACTTTTGGTTTAAGAAATATATTTTAACAAGATTATTTTTCAGGATGTTTGTGACACTTTTTACAGCAGGCTTATCTCTAAGACCAATAAACAAAGGAACAAAAGCACAAAATGAACAAAGTGTAGTTAACACAATATATTAGTGCAAACAGTTTTAATAAAGTTCAAGCAGTTTTAAGTCAATCAATTTTAAGTATTTGTGAGGCTTACTGCTGCTTAAAGGTTTAATTCACCCAAAAATTGAAATTCTGTCATTAATTATCTACAAATGAAGATATTTTGGACTTAATCCAAGAGCTTTCTGATCCTCCTATAGATAAATCGTTGAATAAAGTTATTTTTGTTGACTTTGCGCACAGAAGTATTCGCGCAACTTCATATAATTATGATTAAACCACTTATATCACATGGACTATGTTTTTGGTTCCTTTCTGGGCATTGAAAAATGCATATCCAGTAAATCTATGGGAGGATCAGAAAGCTCTTAGATTAAATCCAAATTATCTTTATTTGTGTTCTGAAGATAAACAAAGATCTTATGGGTTTGGAACAACATTATGGTAAGTAATTAATGACAGAATTTTCATTTTTTGGTGAACTAACCTTTTAAGATCACCTGAAATCACTCAACAGTTCTTCTTCAGAAAAATGAGCATGTCTGCTTTTTCTGGAGACAGACAAGCCCGCTCCTGGCTGATAATGTCCCCAGCAGTGGAAAATGTACGCTCTGAGGGTGTGGATGAGGCTTGCACGCAAAGATACCTTGATGCAAATTCTGAAAGCATTGGCAGAGTGTCCTTCATGTCCCACCACCAGGTTACTGGTACAGACTGCAGTCTGTACTTATTTATCTCTATCTCAATCTTCTTTGTAGTGCTGCTGACGCTGGTCTGCATTCTTGCTTCAATTGCCATGTTCTCCATAGCAAACAGCTCCTCAAGGGCAGAAAGCTTTAGCCTCTTCCATTAACAAATAAGTAAAGAAATAAAGTATATAAAAAATATATAAAACTCTATAAAAAATTAATTCAAACAAGTTAATTTTCTTCTAAATTAAAAAATTAAATAGGAAAAAATAGAATTTCTTTATATTCTCTTACTAGTGCTGTTGTTGTAGATGCACTGTCTTCATCAGAGCTGTCATCTTGGTTACCTGCTCTCTTTTCAAGTGCCTGTTCTATCTGCTCAGTCTGAGTCTATATTCAATAAAAAATTGGTCACACATATTGATCTACAATTCAAGTGAAGTAGAAGATTACCAATATGAATTAACACCTGTTCTAAGGTCCTTTTCCTTAGCTCCTCCTCCAGTCTGGTCCACTCTTCATTTGTCACTTTTGACTTGAATCTGCAATCCAAGGGTGTGCCCTCCTCTGATATTGCCATCCTTCAAGTCAAAAACACCATGAGTCAATCACTGAATAATTCTAATGAAAACAGGAGCAAATTCAACAGGATTACACTGCACACCTGCTATCTTTTTGAGAGGTCATTCCAGATAGTGTCCTTGATAGTCTTTGTGAAGGAGGAGTCCTCTTTATTCACTGTGAAGTGGTGCTGGAGTTTATTTAAGATCGGCAGAATCTGACCCAAGGTGGGGCTTCTTTCAGCAGAGACGCAGAGGGTTGAAGTGTAAAGTATCTTTGTAACTTTGACAAACTCTTCTGCTTTTCTAAAATCCTCATCAGAAACTTTGCAGTCTGTAAAATATGATCAGATTCATTAGCTGGACTATAGATTCATGAGCAAAATCGTTCACACTGAAAATTGAATAAGCATTTAGAATGAGAACAGAGTTTTTACCTGTCCTTGTCCATTAATTTTTTAAAACGATGGTCCATGGAGGACGCCTACATGGCAGGGAACTGCTCTAGGAATCTCTCCACCATGAGGAATAAGCTATTACACCTTGTTTTCACATCAAGGATGACCGAATTTTCTGTAAGACCTAAAGTGGCCAAAGATTTTTGCACTAAGGTTCATCTTTCTGATTTCTACTTACCGAGAAGACGCTGCTTATCTTTAAGGTAATTGGTAATTGTGTAAAGCTTCTGAGCAGCAATGTTGAGAGTGTGAGCAAAGCAGCAAATTTTTTTAATACTCATCTTTTTTACTGCTATATTCATGTTTGCTGCATTGTCCACTGTCACATCAACTACTCTGTCCTTTATATTGAATTCATCAAGAATATCTCCTATCTCTTCTGCTACAATGTCCCCTGTCTGGGATGTGTATACTGCGCTTGTATGTAGGACCTTCTCTTTCATGGAACCCTCTCTCACATATTGAACTGACACTGTCAGGTAGTGGTCCTGTGCAATGCTGGTCCAGCCATCAGCAGTCACAGCCACATCCCTCACATCTTGCAACTCTTTCTTGACATTTTCTTTTTCAGCTGCATACCTGCATAACTGCAGGTATGAGGGTATTTGAGAGCATGTCTTGGCTGGGGGACTGATATCTGGGGTTTAAGGTGCTTATCATCTCCCTATATTTGACATCATCAAACACAAAAAAGTAAAATTAGCATTATTTTATTATTATTGCTTACTTTAAAAAGTTGTAAAAATGATCTAGGTTAAGAGACTACCTACAAACCTGGCCAACAGCCTTAATGGTAATAATATTACAACATAATTTTTAGCTTACTGTACTTACCTCCACCATGAAGCCTCCACAGTAGAAAAAGGCAGCAAACCTTCAACAAAGAAATTTGTAACACCCCTGTGGCATTCATCTTTCCTTTCTTTGTTCATTTTTACTTTTTCTGCAGTCTGAGTTTAGGGTTGACATGACTTTGAAAATTTTCAAATCTGGGAAAACTTTACCATCATATTTTGTGTTTTCAATGATCTGCTATGATGCTCTTTAAGGCCCTTGTGCTAACAGAGACCTTATTTGCAGTTATCAAACATTCAGCCATTCATTTTCTTTTCGGCTTAGTCCCTTTATTATTCAGGGGTCGCCCCAGGGGCCAACACACAATTTACACATACACACACAAACAGCAGAACACATCAGCGGCCTGTTTCAGTAAGGAGGTTCAACCAGCTCTAAGTTTAAACTTGAACTCTGAGTTGATTTACCGAGAGATTTAAAAACTCAGAGTTTCGGTTTCAGAACAGCCGATCTGAGTTAGGTCAATCAACTTTTGAGTAGACCAACTCAGAGTTAAGCACGCACACCGCAAATGTAAAAAGGCATTATCAATGGAGCGCAGATATTACGAGTGACCATGGCAACATCTAAAAAAAAGAGATCAGCATTTCTTTCTCCAGATGAACTTGATGTGCTCATGCAAAGTTATAGCAAAATATGACCATATATTTAAAAAAAAGCAACAACACTGCATCAGTGAAACAGAAACAGTTAGCGTGAAAACATAGCTGCTCAAGTTAATGTTACATTTTATAATGTAATTTTATATTTAAAGTATTTAAATAAGTATAAAATTTAAGTACGATAAAATAAGTAATGTTATTTGTGACATTTATAAAAATTTTACACACGTTCCCACTTTTATACACATTGATCAGTTTTAATAGATTTAAAAGTGCACTTGTGTGTCTGCCTTTGTTATTGATCAAGTGGTAGAGGTTGATATGACATTTAGAATGTAAGCAGAACTAAAAAATAGTTTTTAGAACGAATAATAATGCCATTAATCTAATTACAGTACATGTCGAAGGTCAGTGAATTTAAGCTAATTATTCATTAAATAAAGGACAAGCCATTCTCGTACGCGAGAACTTTGTTCTTTGTGTGACTGAAATGTAGGCAATTGTAACCCAGATCAATAATCTAGCTAACATGACTGCTTAATTTATTTATTTAATGATTTTTACTACAATACTTAAGACGAACTAGCAATGTAAAGTTTTATTGCTATGCAAGTAAAAAGATAGGAAGAAAAAGAATAAAACTTTTAACCTGAAGTCGGAAGTTACCTGGAAGTTAGCTCCGCCCCTGTTGAGTGCGCGCACAGCCAGAGTGCGAGAGAACGCGATTGAACTTGAACGAGAGAGCGCGAGCTTAATAGATGTACACGGCTTAATAATCCAGCGATTATCAACAAATAACTTCATATTTATTTGATACTGTGAGAAACTATCAGTAATGCTTGACAGTTTGAGACCTAGCAACTGACAAAAGTGAGAGGAGACCTGACGAATCTATTATACTTTAACATCTACTCCCTCAGAGAGCTGCTATTCCTTTTTTTTTTCCTTCTTTCATTATCATCAACATTTCTTCTTGGTAAGTTCTGATTCTTTACAAGATATGTATATAATTATTTTGAGTTCATATACTGTGAATTGGGATTAAAAACATTTAGAACATAAGTTATTTAAAAGTTTAAAAGCTCTAACTCTGTGAAATGTGAAGCAATGAGTGTGAAATGTGTGTATATAATTATTTAAAGGTTTGTGATGTGTTCTAGTTGAAAAGTTTTATGGATGAAAATGATTTATCCAGTGAAATGTGTATTAGATGGATGCTAGCTTTGCTAACTATGTACATAGACCACAATGTATTACACGAGCACATGGTGACTTAGCATATGTGTTCTGTGTCTGTGTGTGTGTGTGTGTTAATAATTTAGACACACAATTCATTTTAGGTTTAAGATGATTTATTCCGACAACTGAAAATAATGTTTTATTCGGCTTTGTTGTTTCAAGGCCGGGGTTTTTTTTTTTTTTCACTTTGAAGAGACGTGATTGAGAACTGTCCATCCTGAGCATTCTGTCCGGTTTGGACTGGCGAGCCACCCCATCAATTTGTGACTGGTGAGACACAAAGGGATCAGTCATCAAATCTGGTAGGATCGAACCATTTGATTTATATTTTTTTGACTTTTGCTTCCTGGATTTTTTTTGTGGATTATATATATATATATATATATATATATATATATATATATATATATTTTTTTTTTTTTTTTCCAATTTTTGGATTAAACTTTTCATCGTTGAGGAACATTGCTATATATTTTTTTCTACTTTTTTTTGCGAACTGACCTGAACATTAAGAGCCCAGACTTTTAGTATCTGAGCCCTAACGGAACACTGGACTTTGATGTTTGAATTCAACTGTTTCCTATTGAATTTTCTGAACTGTGCATTTAACTTTTGACATCTTCTTTATTTTGTGGTCTTATTATTCAAATTACTTGTGAAATTATATTTTGTTATTTCTGCACTTACTGCAAATTTTAAGTATCTGAGTGAGTTTATTATTACAGACAATTTATCAAAATTTCAGTGACTGGTTTATTCTCTTTTAAATTGTTTAATAGTGAAAGTATACTTGTACATATTCTACTTACCTTTTTTTTTTGCTCTTGAGTCGAATCCTTTTCCTTCTGATTGCTGGTCCAGGCAATTTCAAAGTGCTAAACTAGTAGCAAATCAAGCACCACTAAGTACGCGCTACAAAAACTTGGCGAGTTCAGCCAGGAGCAAAAAATAAAAAATAAAAATAAAAAAAATAAATAAATAAGAATAAATTAAAAAAAACTGTACAATATTTATAGCATAGTGTATTAATTCTAATTTTTTTATCACCACCACAGTTAACAAAGATATTAATTCAAAACCTGAAACCCCACTAACCTTAGAATATTAGCCATGGAAATAGTGAAACGTGAGAATGTTAATGTACAGAATGCAGTCATTGTGAGTGGCTTAACCCTCTCTGATATCGATCAAGACTTAGAAGCCTACCTAATCAAATATGGATCTATCAAGCAAAACTTAGTTATTGATGATCCCAACTCAGAGCATCACCACAGTGCCATTGTAGAATTCTCTCATGACTCTGCCATGCAAAATCTGAAGCCCTCACTGCCAATGTCCATCAAGAGCACTTTGGATGACAATGTTGTTTTCCATGTGCGCAGCTTAGCAAGTGTGTACACCCCTGCAACAAGTAGTGATGTCACTGAAGATTATTTCATAAACCTGCAGGCCATTGCCCACGACAGCGGAAAAACGCTGCAAGAAGTACTTAAAAGTGAGCTGCAAAAAATTTCTATGTTGATGTTTGCAGAAAGCAGAGCTTCAGAGCAGGTGCTAGAGAAGGAACAGCCTATGTATGACAGCAGTATGCATATGACAGAACCTGAAAACCCTGCCAAGGTGAGCACACCATCACAGTCACCTCATCAATCAAGAATCCCTGATGCTAGTGTGGGTGAGAACATGTCTTTGAACATACCTACCAGTGCTTTGAGTCCACCAGGAATTCAACGAGTAATAATGGAGCACGTGATAAGAACCAGTGATTCTGTGTCTTCCCCACATGTTTCCCTTCGCCTCAAAGCTTTTTAAGGAAGAATTCCTCGTCCCAGTCATGAACCAGACACCTGGAGTGCGACTGTGGACTTCCTATTGAATGACAAGTCTCTCTCTGATTCGCAAAAGACTGGTAAAATCCTCGATAGTCTACTCCCTCCAGCCTCTGATGTCGTTAAGCACATCGGCCCATATGCCTTGCCCTCAGAGTGTTTAAAGCTATTGGAGTCTGTTTATGGCTCTGTGGAAGACGGCGACGAATTGTTTGCTAAGTTTATTGGTGCACTGCAAAATCAAGGAGAAAAATCATCCTCCTACCTTCACCGTCTTCATGTGATGCTGAGCACTGCAATTAGACGAGGTGGTGTTACTGAAGCTGAAAGGGACAGTTGTCTACTCAAGCAATTTTGCAGAGGATGCTGGGACAACAGCTTAATCATCGACCTACAGTTAGAAAGGAGGAGAGCCACACCCCCTCCTTTCGCTGAACTTGTGATACTCATCCGTACTGCTGAAGATAAACAATCTCTCAAAGAAGAAAGGATGAAGCACCACCTTGGGCTAAACAAACAGACTTCTGTACCATTCAAGTTACGGACAGCGACTAACCAACAGTTTGCCTACTGCAGTGAAATGCCAGATGAGTCCCATAAAGTAGAGTCATGTCAGTTGAGTGCAAAGCAGAAATCGGCCAAGCCCAGTAGCAAAGCTGAAAATTCTGAAATTGAAAAGCTGAAGAAAGAAATATCAAAACTTCAAACACAGATTACCATGATGAAAACTGAACCTGGTCCCAAAGAAAAGAGCAGCCCCAGTGTGGATGGTATTTCTGAGTTGAGACGGGATATAGCTGAGCTTCAAGCTCATCTTGTTCCAAGATTTCAAAGGGAATATCAAGAGCAGTCTCCCATTTTATGTGCTTTTCCTGCAAA
The DNA here is from genome assembly GCF_903798145.1 of Danio aesculapii. Taxonomy (NCBI): domain Eukaryota; kingdom Metazoa; phylum Chordata; class Actinopteri; order Cypriniformes; family Danionidae; genus Danio; species Danio aesculapii. Next base: position 13,106,331 of record NC_079451.1, read on the forward strand.
ACACAGACCCAGACTGACTGGAACTGAAGTGACTACAACTCAAAGACCCAGTGAGCAGTTGTACAGCAGACCCCGTTCTGGCTATTGTTTTCATTGTGGTGGCGATGGACATATAGCTGTTAATTGTGAGCATGAGACAAACCCTCGCAAAGTTGAAGAGAAACGGCGAGAGTTAAGAGAGCGTTAGGCCAAATGGGACCTCCAAAACTCTCCCAACTTGCAGCATGTAAACTGAAATCAGTCTCTATCACAGGGCGGACAGAGACTAGAAGATAAATATGCCCTAAGAAGAAAGAACATCTGCTTCACCAGCATACTTACAAGTCTCCATGTTATCGATTACCTACTGGCTTAGTAGGAACAAGATGCACAACCAAAATCCAAATTGAAGGGAGAGAAGTGAATTGCCTCCTGGACACAGGGTCGCAGGTGACAACTATTCCTAAGTCCTACTATGACCAGTACTTAAAACAGCACCCCATAAAATCTTTACAGCATCTTCTAGAAGTTGAAGGAGCCAATGGACAGGCCATACCCTATCTGGGTTATGTTGAACTTAACTTGAAATTTCCCCAAGATTTCCTTGGAGTAGAAGCAGAAGTCCCAACTTTAGCTCTGATTGTTCCTGACCTGACGACCATACCACAGATTCTAATTGGAACTAATTCACTTGATGTGCTATACACCAACACCCACATTGTCCTGGCTACCAAAGTGTGATAAATATACTGGAGAAGAGAAGACAGCAAGCTTCTGGTGCAGCGGTGGGACCTGTAAAATTGAAAGGGAACCAGCAAGAGGTTGTACCGGCAGGATGCACCGTAGTTCTAGAAGGACTAGTCCAAGTGAAAGGGACCCTTTTTGAAAAGTGGGTGTCAGTGGAGCCAGCTACAACTCCCTTTTTGCCTGGTGGCATTTTAGTGGCAAGCTGCCTGCACAGTCTTCCCTCGAGGCAACGCATTGTGCAGTTACCAGTAGTACTGAGGAATGACTCTCACACTGACATAGTGATTCCCCCAAAGGCTGTGATAGCTGAGGCCCATGCTGTTCAACGAGTGGAGAAAGAGTTTTCCAAAGTTGATGCTGACAGTGAGGAGGCTGATTCAATTCTGCCGAAAGTTCCAATTGATTTTGGAGATTCTCCTCTACCACCTGAGTGGAAAGAAAGAATAACATCAATGTTAAACTCCATGCCAGATGTGTTCGCATTACATAACCTGGACTATCATCATACTGATCAAGTAAAGCACAGAATAAAGCTTAGCGATGAGACGCCATTTAAGCACAGAGCTAGGCCAATTCACCCTCAAGATGTGGATGCTGTCAGAAAGCATTTACAAGAACTTCTTGAAGCTGGAGTTATCAGAGAGTCAGAGTCCCCATTCTCATCTCCAATAGTCGTAGTGCGCAAGAAAAACAACTCAGTGCGATTATGCATTGACTTCAGGAAGTTAAACTCCCAGACGATTAAGGATGCATACGCTCTTCCTAACTTAGAAGAAGCCTTTTCAGTCTTGACCGGCTCAAAATGGTTCTCAGTCCTTGACTTGAAGTCAGGCTATTATCAAATTGAAATGGAGGAGTCTGATAAGCAGAAGACCGCTTTTGTGTGCCCATTAGGCTTCTGGGAATTTAACAGAATGCCGCAAGGAATTACAAATTCACCTAGCACGTTTCAACGATTAATGGAACGATATATGGGAGACCTGAACCGCAAAGAAGTCCTTGTATTTATCGACGCTCTGATAGTCTTCTCAAGAACTCTGGAGGAGCATGAGACACGGCTGAGGCAGGTGCTCAAAAGGCTAAGGGAAGTCGGATTGAAGCTTTCGCCAGAGAAATGTAAATTCTGCCAAACGTCTGTCAAGTATTTGGGCCACATAGTATCCCAACACGGAGTTGAAACTGACACAGCCAAAGTCGAAGCCCTTAAAACCTGGCCGACACCAAAGAATCTTAAGGAGCTCAGATCTTTCCTCGGTTTCTCTGGTTATTATCGGAGGTTTGTACAAGATTTTTTGAAAATTGTGAAACCCCTCAATGATCTAACTGCTGGGTACCCTCCACTCCAAAAAGAGAATCGAAAGAAAATGGTCAAATCGAAAAAGCAGTACTTCAATCCGAGGGAACCATTTGGAGGACGATGGACTCAAGAATGTCAGCATGCATTTAATACTGTGATAGCAAAACTCACATCTGCTCCAGTATTAGGATTTGCCAACCCCAAACTCCCTTATGTGTTGCACACAGACGCTAGCACCACTGGCCTAGGCGCAGCACTATACCAAGACCAAGACGGGCAGATGAGAGTCATCGCCTTTGCAAGTAGAGGACTTACCAGCAGTGAGTCGAAGTATCCTGCCCATAAGTTAGAATTTCTGGCATTGAAATGGGCTGTGACCACAAAGTTCAATGACTACCTCTATGGAGCAGAGTTCACGGTGATAACTGACAGCAACCCACTGACTTACCTCTTGACCTCTGCAAAATTAGACGCCACTAGCTACAGATGGTTGTCAAGCTTGTCAACCTTCACTTTCAAGATATGTTACCGAGCTGGGAGTAGAAACCAGGATGCGGACGGACTCTCTAGACGGCCACAGACAGAAATTCCAGATGACTTGGAAACACAGAAAGAAAGAGAAAGAATCAGACAGTTCACACACCAGCACCTGACAAACGAACAATCAATGCTTGCTTAAGAGGAGGAAGTGAGAGCTATTTGTGAGCGTCATCAAATTGTTCAATCCGGTGATGATCCTGATCATTTACACCCTTCAGTGACCTTAGTGTAATCCATAACTGTCAATGTGGATGCCTTACCTCAAGCATTTCAACAGGATGATGCTTACCAGATCACAGAGATTCCCCAACTGTCTGAAGAGAACCTGAGAAAGAGACAGAGAGAAGATCCAGAAATTGGAATTGTTGTCAAGCGAATTAGACCATTCTACCTGAATTAATTCCATGGTTCAGAGAATGGAGTCGTCTGGAGTTGAGAAATGGTGTACTCTTTAGGAGAAAACAAGAACACGGAGACTCGTCTTACCAACTAGCACTGCCGGCAGATCTTCGTGATATGGTCTTGACAGAACTCCATGATAAAAGGGTTCACATGGGTGTTGAGCGAACTCTTGACCTCGTTCGATCAAGATTCTTTTGGCCCAAGATGTCCGCAGCTGTAGAAAAGAAGATCAAAACTTGTGAACGATGTGTCAGACGGAAAAGTCTACCTGAGAAAGCTGCTCCGTTGGTGAACATCAGAACCAACAGACCCCTTGAGCTTGTTTGTATGGACTTCCTGTCGTTAGAGCCGGACCAAAGCAACACCAAGGATATATTGGTGATGACTGACCACTTCACCAAATACGCCATTGCTGTACCAACACGAAACCAGAAAGCCCAAACTGTAGCCAAGTGTTTATGGGATAATTTTCTAGTGCACTATGGATTCCTCGAAAAACTCCATAGCGATCAGGGTGCAGATTTTGAGTCTCGCACAATTAAAGAGCTGTGCAAAGTAGCTGGGATATCCAAAACTAGAACCACCCCATATCATCCAAGAGGCAATCCAGTAGAGCGCTTCAACCGAACACTTCTACAGATGCTGGGAACCTTGAACAATAAGGAAAAGTCAAGATGGAAGGATTATGTCAAACCTCTAGTGCATGCATACAACTGCTCAAAGAGTGATGTGACAGGATTCACTCCATATGAACTAATGTTTGGGAGACAACCACGACTACCAATTGACCTTGCATTTGGGTTACCTGTGGATGGACAGACAGAATCCCACTCCAAGTATGTCCAAGGCCTCAAGAGCAGACTAGAAGAGAGCTACAAAGTTGCAACGGAAAATGCCAACAAAGTAGCGGGACGAAACAAAAAGAGATATGACAAACATGTTGTTAACTCTACTATTGAGGTCGGTGATCGTGTGTTGGTGAAGAATGTCCGTCTGAAAGGCAAACACAAACTTGCAGATAAGTGGGAAACAGAGGTTTATGTGGTGACAAAGAAAGCAGGTAACCTACCAGTTTACACAGTTAAACCCGAAAGAAAGGATGGACCTATGAGAACTTTGCACAGGGACCTGTTGTTGCCTTGTGGATTCCTATCAGCAAGTGCACCAGATACACCTGTTGAAAGAAAAGTGATGCAGAAACCAAGAACCAGAGCTCAATGTGCTGAGGAGTCTGAGAACTTGAGTGAACATTCCGAGTCAGAATATGATCCAGTAGACTATTATGATCCTGAGAGGTTCACAATTGACACCAGAATTTTGCCTACATCTGGACTTGAACCATCTTCCAGTAGTAACCATACAGTTAACTTACCTGTTGCTGAACCTGGCATGAAAAAGGGTGAAGAACGTCCTGTATCGATAACACTCGTTGATGAAGAAAACTTACCTGATGTGGAAACTTCCCGCCCAGCGGAAACTGATCGTCGTGTAATAGAGCTCCCAGTAGAGAGCAACCTGCCAGATCGGTCAGAAATCCAAGTCCTTGACGAGAACATCGTTGATGAATCTGAAAAAGAAATGGCTCAGATTGCAGATCAGGAGAAACCAGACAATTGTGTTGGATCCTCTGAAAGCTCAGACAGGAAAAATGAAAGAGTTATTAATCTCACTCAAAGAGAGATTGGCAATTCCAGAGAGTTTCAGGAGACCCAAAGGTAAGAAACTGAAACTGAAAGTCTCAGACGATCAAGAAGACAAGGCGAACCCCCAAACAGACTAAATTACCCACAGCTGGGTAATCCTTTCTGTTCAGTTGTTCAGTCCCTGTTCTCCAGTCTCAGTACTGCAATTACTAACTCTTTGGAGGATTCAAATCCTTCAAGAAGATACTCTCCCGTTAAAAACATCTGAATTCAAGCATGCAGAGAGACCTGCATATATTCAGGAGAGGAGAATGTAACCCAGATCAATAATCTAGCTTACATGACTGCTTAATTTATTTATCTAATGATTTTTACTATAATACTTAAGACGAAATAGAAATTTAAAGATTTATTGCTATGCAAGTAAAAAGATAGGAAGAAAAAGAATAAAACTCCTAAGAGACTTTTAACCTGAAGTCGGAAGTTACCCGGAAGTTAGCTCCGCCCCTGTTGAGTGCGCGCACAGCCAGACAGAGTGCGAGAGAACGCGATTGAACTTGAACGAGAGAGCGCGAGCTTAATAGATGTACACGGCTTAATAATCCAGCGATTATTAACAAATAACTTCATATTTATTTGATACTGTGAGAAACTATCAGTAATGCTTGACAGTTTGAGACCTAGTAACTGACAAAAGTGAGAGGAGACCTGATGAATCTATTATACTTTAACTCAGAGAGCTGCTATTCCTTTTTTTTTTTCCTTCTTTCATTATCATCATATTCATATACTGTGAATTGGGATTAAAAACATTCAGAACATAAGTTATTTAAAAGTTTAAAAGCGCTAACTCTGTGAAATGTGAAGCAATGAGTGTGAAATGTGTGTATATAATTATTTAAAGGTTTGTGATGTGTTCTAGTTGAAAAGTTTTATGGTTGAAAATGATTTATCCAGTGAAATGTGTATTAGATGGATGCTAGCTTTGCTAACTATGTACATAGACCACAATGTATTACACGAGCACATGGTGACTTAGCATATGTGTTCTGTGTCTGTGTGTGTGTGTTAATAATTTAGACACACAATTCATTTTAGGTTTAAGAAGATTTATTCGGACAACTGAAAATAATGTTTTATTCGGCTTTGTTGTTTCAAGGCCGGGTTTTTTTTTTTTTTTTTTTTTTACTTTGAAGAGATGTGATTTGAGAACTGTCCATCCTGAGCATTCTGTCCGGTGTGGACTGGCGAGCCACCCCATCAATTCGTGACTGGTGAGACACAAAGGGATCAGTCATCAAATCTGGTAGGATCGAACCATTTGATTTATATTTTTTTGACTTTTGCTTCCTGGATTTTTTTTGTGGATTATATATATATATATATTTTTCCCAATTTTTGGATTAAACTTTTCATTGTTGAGGAACATTGCTATATTTTTTTTATACTTTTTTTTGCGAACTGAACTGAACATTAAGAGCCCAGACTTTTAGTATCTGAGCCCTAACGGAACACTGGACTTTGATGTTTGAATTGAACTGTTTCCTATTGAATTTTCTGAACTGTGCATTTAACTTTTGACATCTTCTTTATTTTGTGGTCTTATTATTCAAATTACTTGTGAAATTATATTTTGTTATTTCTGCACTTACTGCAAATTTTAAGTATCTGAGTGAGTTTATTATTACAGACAATTTATCAATTTCAGTGACTGGTTTATTCTCTTTTAAATTGTTTAATAGTGAAATTATACTTATACATATTCTACTTACTTTTTTTTTTTGCTCTTGAGTCGAATCCTTTTCCTTCTGACTGCTGGTCCAGGCGATTTCAAAGTGCTAAACTAGTAGCAAATCGAGCACCACTAAGTACGCGCCACACAATAGCTATGTTTCCATTCAAACATATTAATTTAATTTATGTGCAAAACTGGAATAACGCAAAAAGATGCGAAAAAATTATTTTCATCCAATGAATCAAAGAGAACTAAATCACTGCCTTATTAACTGGCGCAAAATATCAACAGTAAAAACAGAATTTACTGTGGTAGAAGAAGCTGCGTCAATCTTTTTTTATTTAATAAATGTACTTGCGCCTCAGAAGACGATGCTGACATACAAAGAACTCCTGGTGGCGTTTGAAGGCGTGAGACGCGGAGAACAGATGCTTTTGACAGCTCTGGAGGTCATTAATAATATAATAACACTAATACTGAAATGGTTCAGGCATTTTAGAATGACCAAAACAACATTTCAGATGTTTTACAGAGAGCTTAGCCTGCTGGTTTGTCCATTTACACATGCTTTAATCATCATATGATCTCTTACAACAAAATCACCTTTTTGAATGCACATACTGGAATTTGTTTGGTAAATTTGTTTCCATCGCATTTTATGAGCATTTTTTCTTAACGAATAAAAGTTTATCCTACTCAGTTCTGCGCATACATTTTTTATGCATGTTTTCAAGAGTTATGCACAAGAGTTTTCACATAATTTCAATAGTGCACATAAAAATAGGTGGGTGGAAACGTAAGGCTAAGGCTAGAAATACTGCTTCTTCTTTAAAAAAGGGTAGGAGACTCCGAGTTTAGAGAATAAAGCCTGCTCCTGACCAGGTTAGATTCACAGAGTAAATTACCACGGTAACTGACTCTGAGTTAAAGTTACCTCTCTTTCAAAAACAGGCTTGACTCTGCTTTCCAGAGCTTCTCTCGTTTCAGGGTTAACGTACTCTGAGTTTTCACTTAACCTCCTTTCTGAAACAGGGCCTGAACTAGCCTGTTTAGTACTACTCCTAAGCTAGTTCTTGCTTTGTTTGTTGTTTTGGTTAATCCTTCTCCTGAAGACCTACATGTATGCCTCCTTTGTTGTTAATGAGAACAAAAGAATAAAATATTTAAGTTCACTCCACTAGTTATTTCACATTTCTGAAACAGGACTGAAGTGTTCCCTTTAACTAATTCATTAATTTGTTCTTTTACCTAAATTATACATTTTAGTTTACTTTGTTATTTTCCTTCCCCAACCCTCTGCAAAAAGGGGAAGGAATGTAACAAGGGACACCCATCATCTTTATTATTTCTGAGAGGACTTCACTCACTCAACTGACTGTTCCCATAGTGACGAGGAGCTGCATCGCCCCTGCAAGAGCAAGATGTTCTGATTATACCCTCATAAACAATACTGGACCACCTGGGCAGGTGTTAGTTTTTACTGGTCTTTTAATGAAATAACGTGAAAGCTAGCGCAATGTTTCATAATTTACATGATGCAAAAAAAAAAAGCTAGTTAAACACGTATTATGAGTGGAGTGCACAGTCAACTAGCTTGTGCACACCACAGTCAAAGTAAATATATAGCTAGATACTCAACTATGTGGATATTCTACTGTATACTCATCTATGCATGAACTACACATGGTCAGCAGAAAAGCACAATTTGCACCAATAGCATCCACACATGGCATGGTTTTATGTAGCATACTTGTTCATGCTGCTTGCAAGAGCTAATTTGTTGTCATGGCAACACTAGTAAAAAGAATTTTGATTTGTTCACTCAAAGTTTTACTGCAATAAAGTGTGGTTATTGTTTTATCAGCATTTAAATTGATTTAGATTTTAAGAGTTTTACAAAATCACTTATTACTACATTATTTAATAAAATAATAAATATTACAAAGCATTTTTTGATTTTCAGCCCAATGCATACAGAATTTTTTTTGGGCGGATCCCTATTAATTTATCATTATGTGCATGACATGAAATGTCTGATCAGGAAAGTTGTTGAGCACTGGACAGCTGACCTAGAGAGGCACCATTTCCTCAGTTCCTGTATTTATTTTCAATTCAGGATTTATAAGCTTCCATCTGCTGTCGGGTGTGCTCACGCTGATTATTTACCTAGAGAAAATATAGCAGTGAAAAATTCATGTGCGTGTAGTGAGTTCTGTTCATCTGACCCCATGGTCACTGGCAGAATGAGAAAACCGGGTCGTGGTGCTATGAGATGAGGTCAGCGTTTGAGGCAATGAGGAGAGTCCTCTGATCTCCACTTCTGACTTCACCTCTACACCTCTATTAGCCCTCTGGAGCACATATCACACAGGACATAAGCAGATGCTCTTGTGCATGAATTTTATGTATGGATTGGGCAGAAAAACACTTTGTCTTGCAGATGGCAGTACAATATGCATATTTTAGTTCAATTCAATTTGCAAACATTGATCGGACGACAACGTGCCCTCACCGGCTAAAAGAGGTCGCACCGCGACGGCATCAATGGTCTACTGATGGTCTGAATCAATAGGTCTGAATGCAACGTGCTCTACACGGTCAAAAGTGGTCACGGCTGGACGGCACAAATGCACAACATGTCCTAAAATGCATTGATATACGTTTGTATGCATTTGTACCTGTCTGTATTCTATTGGGGTTGCATGTATTTACAATTTTATGTACATGTAGTTTAATATATACCCCGTCTTTATTAGGTCCACAAGTGACGTCCTTTACACATTCATCTATAGTCTGAGTATTTACTGCAGCAATTAATTTATATGCGTGCCCCACGTGAGTTTTAAGAGGTTGTGGACAGACTTTATGCATCTTAATGACTGACCGGTACAGTACGGTACGGTTCGGGTCGGTATGGGTCACCTTTATCAGGCTTGCGTTTCCACTACCAGGGGCACCCTTTTGGTGGGTGTGGTGTATGACAGAAAATTTCAGTCGACAGCAGTTGTGTCAATTACAAGGCCCGCGGGCCAAATGCGGCCCGTCAAAACATTTAATCATGCCCGACAACAAGTTTTGGTAATGAAGTTCAAGTTGCCCGCATTCGCTTTAAATATTAGGTCTGTGACCATTACAATATTGAGACGCAGGTGGTGCTGTTGCGCTTCACACTGCTCTTTAATGTTGACGTTAGCATAACGTTACGCTAAATGTAAACAAGGTAAAATGATAGACTGTAAAATATATGGATGTTGTATCCGTGACGTCACCCATAGGTTTCTGAACACTGCAAAAGAAGCTACAAGTAGGCGCGGCCAACCGTCGCTATTTTGTTCGTGCGTCATCGCACCCACGGCGGGATACCAAACAAGGGCAAAGAGGCGGAGAGTGAGCGGAGCTACAGAACCCTGCTGGCACTTTGCTTAGACCTGGCAGACAGACTTTACTTTGGGAGAAACAATTAATACTCTATTACCTGCGACTCGTTTGTGTTCTGACCACATGTGCTTGGCTGTACACTATATCAGTAAAGTGTTTAGACTTTTTAAAACACTGTAGTAATACATTGAGCCACTAAGCATTGTTCTTATGACGTTTTTCTACAGGAGGAAAACGCAAATTACTTCCAAACACTTCAAACATAGTATGTGTTAGAAATCTGCCTGATGAAATCCAGGCATAACACTGTATGACAACGCTTCAGATGACTGTTCTAGAGCCTACAGCTAATCAATCTGTCAGATTCTGGAGTGCTTTACGGGTCTAAAGAAAAATATTAATGATAAATGATCTTAAATAAAACAAATACATTTATAGAGATGGTATACAAGTATATAACTTTACTCACATGGGAAACGAGGCCACATGAATGGTTTGTGAGCACAATTAAGTGCACACAGCATCCCATATCATCTGTTAATTGTAAGAAATAAGTCCAAAAGGCAGCTGACTGTGTAAAGCCACGTAAAACAAAACAAAAATACGATGAATATGCCGAGATCAGTGGTTAATCAGTCACTAACAGCTGAGGTGAAGTGACGGCAACCAGCGAGACCTAGCTGTCACTCAAGTGGCCACGCCCTTAATTATGCAAACTTAATATAGCCTAATATAAAGGAAATGGATGAGTTATAAAAAAATTCACCCCCCTCACAGTTGTCATGGAGAGTAATAATAGCTATATGACCCAAAATCATTCTTTGTACCAGGCTGTAAACACCTTTTTTTCTGCTGTAAAGTTGGCCATTCTAACAGTGGGCGCAATTGCAATTTGCTCTATTATGGAGCCAGGACTAGCGGAATTTTGATGAATTGCAGTTTCAGTTACTTCCGTATTGGCTTCCAGAGGGAGAGCGGGAGGTTGCCGCTTGGGTAAAATATTTTCTGAGACTAGCACAATGGCAAAAAAACACAAAGTGGGCAGAAAATATTGACAATTTCAACCAAGGTGGGAAAATATTAATTCATATATTAAAGTGTCCTTTGAAGCAAAATAATCGAAATAATAAGATTTCTTACCATTTATCTATAATAGCCCAGTAATAAATATATTGCTTTAATTTTTTAGTTCAGTTGTAGGCATCAACAGCTGGCATGGATCATTTCATGATTAGGCTGCCTTTTTAAAGGTAAAAGAATAAGTTTGATAATACAATATCAGAAGGCATCTGTTGCTTGTTACAGTGTGGTATATCAGCTGTAGACTTTTTGTTTTATTATCAGTTTTTCTTAAAATAAAATAGTTTTTAAAGTAGACTACTGCTCTATGCTAGCCTACTGTAATGTTTTATGCTTATATTGGTTAGAGACGTTATTCCATATTTTGATGGAGATTAAAGCTGCTGTGACACAAATGTGGTCCAAATTAAATGATGTTGTAGTGTTTAGTAATTAACAGAAAAGAGGACTTTTATTAACCTTACAGCTACTTTACGTTAAGTCACAAGTTGTGCATTACCCGATCCGATGCTGTTTTGTCATCACGCGGGAAGTTGGTTAACTGTTGTGTGTGATTTTTAGTTCAGTTGTATGCTCGCAGGTTCCAGTGTGGATGGTTAAGAAACCCCTCTGCACTGGGCGAGAGCATTACCCCGCTGCTATCAAAGTATTATTTAAGTAACCGTTTTGCATGGATTTCAGTTGTTGTGTGCCTTTTTCACGCCTCCACGGACACTTAATACACCTATAGTGTCATAGGATGAAAGCACAACAAGTGGTGTCAGAAGTTGAGCACGTCGCACAATCAACAGCAAAGCCGTGAGTGTTTGTACTGCTGAAACATCCTCTGTCAGTCTATGGACATCATTTTCGAAAAATCGCTGCTGAGAAGTTGCTTTAAAGACTGAATTATATGTTTGTGCATCGCAATAATCTGTAATATCACGGAGTTAAAAGCAGCCGGCCTCCCCTCCCCCCTTGCTGTGCCGCGGGGAGCTGGCAGCCTGCCAAATTTAGCGCTGTGTGAGACTGCCTGATAAGTGACGCAGCCATAATACACAGACCTGAAAATCCCTCCAAAGAGGCAAAATCTCTGTGTATACTCTGAATTAGCGACTGAATTGTACAAAATCTATGCAAATTCGAAGAAAATAAAGAAATAACAGCACTGCTCTTAAAAAAAAAAAATAATTATTAATTAATTACGAAATAAAGAAAAGAAAAATAAAATAATCAACATGGAATCAAATGGTGAAGAAGCCCAGCTTGGAGCATCAGCTTCTCTAGATCCCCCACAATGGCTACAAGCATTGCTGTCACAACAAAATAAGCAACTTCAAACTGCTATTTCACCTATGCTTAAAAGACTGGAAGCAACAGAGGCTTGTTTATATGCTTAAACACAAACCAACCAAGTGACACATGGTCCAGATCCACATGATGACACTACCACACATTCCACAGCCATTGATGACACCCAGGCCATGAACAAAGAGCACACTGAGCCCTCACAAGCGGAACAACTTTTTGCTGCTAAGCTTGCTGTCATTGATAGGCGCGCGCAGAGCCCTATTAGCCCATTATTGTCCACACCTACACCAGATGTGAGACCCAGAAGTCATGCGCAGGGACTCAGCCGTTTTAACGGCTCATCGAACGTGGGCCCCCAAATGCACGCACCCTCCACTGCTTCGGTGTCCTCCCATAACCTACCAGCCACCCACAGTAGAGCTACAGAAGGAACTAAAACTAAACTTGACACTTACAATGGGAAAGATTACTGGGATTCATTTATTATTCCCTTTGAACGCAGAGCTGTGATTTACAGATGGAGTGCTGTGGAGCGTGTGCACAAACTACACGAATGTCTTAGTGGTGCGGCTGTCAAATATCTTTGCTCCTTACCTGAACATGTACGGGAGGATTATTTTTTGCTAAAAGAACAGCTGGCTTTTTGATTTGGCTAAAAAGAGCCCCCCACAACTGCACCTAGGAGACTTGGAGAATTACGCCAGTCGAAAGAAACTGTTTCTGAGTTTGCTGAAGAGGTTCACAGGCTGGTCATTCTATCTTATCCTGGAGTTGACATGGAATTGAGGGAGCAAATTGCTGCAGACACATTTCTAAAAGGACTTCACAACCAGAAAGTGGCATACAAAATTATGACCCGAGTCATAATTTCAAAGCAACTCTCGGACGTGACCTTGATCAGAAGGGGAGGACCCGTTGAGTATCTTGGGCTGATCTTGATATGGATTCTGATGAGGAGTCTGTGACTTTGCAATCACGTCGAGTGCAAACACCAGGCTATGTGACACAACATCAGTTTCAAGCACTTATTGATAAAGTTGATTAGCTCCAGCTTGCCATAGACAAGCTGCCTCTCTTCTGTTGCTCCCCCTCTTACAGCAAGACCCGCTCACTAGGCAAATTCCAACATGCCTGGTCAGTCTGAAAGAGGACGTGTAGCTCAGCCTGCTTATAAGCCAAATAAATTCAGACAGCAGTATAATAGCCCCACTAGAGCTGCTAGCGGACCATGTTTTCAGTGCGGGGAGGACAAACGAAACTGCTCACGCTCTCCAAGTCCCTACGAGCCCTCAAAATGTGGCCAAAATAGAGCATTCAAATAAGAGTTGCTCCGAGCATGCAGAGCAGAGTCCATCCATTGTACATGTAAGCAGAGCAGAGAGCCATGGACCCAGTCTAATGATAATGCTGACCGTTGATGGCGTACCAGTGAATGCAGTTATAGATACGGGTGCCGAAGCCACAATAATTTCAGAAGAGACATACAGTAAATTACCAGTTAAAGCATCTGCAGGACTGAAAAATGTGTGTCTCTGAAATGCGGAAACTGGCAAAGAGATGTCAGCAACAGGAGGAGTGAAAGTGGAATTCAAAATTGGCTCTAAAGTGTTGGAATGGACAGTTTGCATTGCACCAATCCGTGATGCCCTACTCCTGGGTTTGGACTTCCTAAAAGCTGCAAATTTCACAATTCATGATTCTGGTAAAGTTTTCCTGGGCTCAGAATTAAGTCCAGCATATATTTCTGAAGGAAAGGGGCCAGCCTATGCTATATTCAGAGTAATGCTAGAGAGGGATTTCACCGTACCGCCAGAATGTGAATGTCTTATATGGGGTCTAGTTGTTGACCCAAAACCAGAACTCCCTGCAGTCTTAGAGCCTGCTAGCTTGGCTGATGGAGTCTCTTCAGGTAGTATTATGATTAACATGGAACAGAGAATTCCAGTCAGGTTGTGTAATGTCACTGCATTCAGTAGGCCATTACTACAAGGAGTCTGTTTAGGAGTGCTCATAGAAGCATACCCTGATCAAATAGAGAGAGATGGAGCTAGCTCGGTTCCAGTCAATGCTCAGTTGTATACAAAATGTGGGGATTTTATGCCACAAGACCCCAATGGTGAGCCTCCAGAAAAACATGACTTAAGAAGAGTGTTAGCTCCAAATGCTCTAGACCTTCCAGAACACCTCAGACAGCTATTCAGTTCTGCAAGCGAAGCACTCACTGAACAGCAGCAAGGGATGTTGATAGCTCTACTGAGGGAACATCAAGAAGTATTTGCAGTAAGTGATGATGACTTAGGAAGCTTCTCTGCCTTACAACACAGCATTGATACAGGAATGCCTAAACCTGTTCGACAGCCAGTACGACGTACCCCATTAGGGTTCATGAATGAGGAAGATCACCTAAAAAAAATGCTGCAAGGCAAGTTTATTTATATAGCACATTTCTTACACATTGGCAATTCAAAGTGCTTTACACAAACAGGAATAAAAGAAACAAGTTTAAGAAAAATAAAAATAAATAATAAAAATGGTAAAAAAATAAAAATAAATAACCATAAAAACAGATAAAATGTGTTATAAAAGAATGAAAAAGAAGAGAAAAACATAATAGTGCGATCTGCCCGACGTAGCACAGTGCTCATTCGGTAAAGGCACAGCTAAACAGATGTGTTTTCAGTCTTGATTTGAATGTGCCTTATGTTGGAGCACATCTGATTATTTCTGGAAGCTGATTCCAACAGTGAGGGGCGTAGTAGCTGAAAGCCGATTCACCCTGCTTTGACTGAACTCTTGGAATTTCTAGTTTATTTGATTCTAAAGATCTGAGTGATCTGTTAGGTTTGTATTCAGTGAGCATATCTGTAACGTATTGAGGTCCTAGGCCATTTAGTGATTTATAGACCAGTAATAATACTTTAAAATGTATTCTGAATGTAACTGGGAGCCAGTGTAAAGACCTGAGGACAGGTGTGATGTGCTCTGATTTCCTGGTTCTGGTCAGAATTCTGGCTGTAGCGTTCTGGATGAGCTGTAACTGTCTGACTGTCTTTTTGGGAAGGCCAGTAAGGAGGCCGTTACAGTAATCCACCCTGCTGCTGATAAAAGCATGAACAAGTTTCTCTAAGTCTTCACTGGAAACAAAGCATCTGATTCTTGAGCCTTGTCGAGAATCGAGCCTTGTGGGACTGTCATGGGTGTCCACCTCGACCTATGGTCACCTATACTGACATAGTAACCTCTCCCTTCAAGGTAAGATCTGAACCATTTGAGGACCGCCCCAGACAGCCCAACCCAGTTTTCCAGCCTATCCAGAAGTATGCTGTGATCGACAGTGTCAAATGCGGCACTGAGATCGAGCAGTACCAGCACTGTTAGTTTGCCTGAATCTGTATTTAGGCGTATATCATTGATTATCTTTATAAGGGTGCTCTCTGTACTGTGATGTGGTCTGAAACCAGATTGATAATTGCCTAAACACCCCTTGAATTTTTTTTTTTTTTTTTTTTTTTTTTTAATTATTTTTTTTATTAGAATATACAAAAGGTACACAATTTGAGATAATGCAAATACAAAGAAAATGAAACAATAACAAAAATACAAAAAAAAAAAACAACAACAATACAATCAAGTACCGGCAGGTGCGTGTGTGTGTGTGTGTGTGTGCGTGTGTGTGTGCATGTGTGTGCGCATGTAAAGGTAACATAGTAAACAGGTCAGAGTACATACAAAAGGAACAATAACAGTCACTAAATGAAGCAAGTAACTTATATAAGAAGTGACAACAATGCTAGTGATATAATGATAGTAATAATGACAGTAAACAAGCAAGAAAGGACAACAGTAATAATCATTAACAACAACCACTACAATAATAAAAATAATAAAAATAAATCCCAAATACTACACCAACTACTACTACAGAGCGTTTCTAATGCTAAAACTATTACTACTGCTACCACATCCACAACCACTACTACTCCTACAATGTGTACTACTACTGAACCTATTACAACGACTACTACCACTGATACTACTACAGGAATGACTGCTACTACAACATCTACATCAACAACGTCTACTGCTTCTGATACTACTACACAGACAACGACAACGACTACTTTTACTCCTACTACTACACATCCACTACTTCTGATACCACTATACCAACGACATCTACTACTTCAACTACTACTTCAAAAACCCAAACTACAACTTCAACCACTACTACTACTACTATGACTACTACTACAACTACAGCAACCTGAATAATGACAATGGTAGAAATAATTGTAATAATGAAAATGAGGGGATAACAGGACAAGTCAGGACAGTACTAATAATAATAATAAGAAAAGTAGAAGTAATAATATTGATGTTAATAGTGAGAAGGTGAGGGGGGGGGGGGGTTGGGATTTCAGGAAGAGAACAAATAATATTAATAATGATAATAATAATAATGATAATAATAATAATGATGATAATAATAATAAGTAGAAAAAGGAAAGAGAAGAAATAGAAGATTAGGAAAAAAAGAAAAGGAAGGAAAAGAAAGAGTAGTAGAAGAAAAGGAAGTGGAAACAATTTGCAGCAGACAAGACAATGAGAATATTGAGAGAAGAAAAAAAAACGTTACTATAATAATAATAAACAGAAAGGAAAAACTCAAAGTAAAGAAATATTGAAAAGAAGAATTTAGGTAATACTAGGATTAGTTATTAATAATAGTAATAATAATAATAATAATAATAATAATAATAATAAAAGAATGAAAGATTGAGAGGAGGAACGATAAACGTGATAACTATGATATACTAACATCGATAATATTAATGAAAATAATAATACTAATAATAATAAAACAACAACAGCTTTCACAATAATTTGAGGTGGTGGAAGGTATAAAATCAGCATTAAAGTGTATACTGTTGGTCAGTTGCTTTGTGATGCATTAAAAAAGTATGACGTGTGGCATGGATCAGTCTGGTGCAGTGCACAGGCTGCCATGCCCACGCCACACTTACCCTGTGAGTGTAGTATATGTAAGTATATGCAAGGAGTTTTTTCTTTTTTCCTTTTTTTTTCTTTCCTTTCTCTTTCTTCTTTCCATTAAATCAAATAATTATTATTATTGTTACATTTGAAGTTATATGGAACTTGGTTATGGAAAAAAAAAAGAGAGGAAGAACTAAATAAACAAAAATAATAATAATAAAAAAAAATAAAATAAAAAATTGATAGAAACAGAAAAGGAGAATGAATAGAACAAAAGGGGAAATAAAAAAGTATGTAAATAACGAATTATAATGTGGGGAAGTATTAATAAGATTAATATTAAAACCTTTTGTTTTTTTCTTTTAATTAATTTATTTTTAATTAGATTTGATATTAAAGACATTTTTTATCATTATTATTTAGTGATCATTTATTTATTTATTTATTTTTTTCTCTCTTACCTCTACCTGACCCCCTCTCCCCCCTCCCCTCTTGTTTATGTACTGATGAAGGTGTTGTTGGGGAATGGCTTCAGGCAAAGAGAATCTTCTATGAAGAATACATTTTTCAAGGATGAGATGTGAATGGTATTTCTTGATTTCCAGTTCATGAGGATAGTTTTCTTGGCAATAGTTAGCGCCACCAGAAGTAATTGACCATTTGTATTATTTATATCTATTGTGGATATGTCACCTACAGTAATATGCAGAGGGAAGGAGACAATGGGATGTGACATCCCATTAAGTTGGACAGTGAGTCAGTAACCTTTTCCCAAAATTTAATAATTGAAGTGCAATGCCATAAGGCATGAAGATAAGTGTCTGGGGTGTTTTGTGTGCAATGTGAACATATTTCTGACGTGAAACCCATTTTAAATAATTTCTGCCCAGTTAGATGTGATCTGTGAAGTACTTTATACTGTATAAGTTGTAAATTAGCATTTTTAGTCATGGAAAATGTGTTTTTGCAAATTTGAGTCCAGAGTGCAGCATTGGGAGT
Organism: Danio aesculapii; assembly: GCF_903798145.1. NCBI lineage: Eukaryota > Metazoa > Chordata > Actinopteri > Cypriniformes > Danionidae > Danio > Danio aesculapii. Next base: position 13,124,416 of record NC_079451.1, read on the forward strand.
AATGGATAAGTCTTTTTCCCATTTAGCAGTTGGTAGAACTAATGCATTGTCTGATTTTGATATCATTTTGTATATTTGGGAGAGCAATTTTTTGTAGTAAGATATATTAATAAACTCTGAGATTTGAGGGGGAAGGTCTAGATTGATTGATTGGTTAAGTAATTTTGATTTAATTGACGATTTGATTTGTAAATATTCCAAGAAGCAATTACTCCCAATGCTGTATGTCTGGGCTATATGCGAAAATTGTGCCAGGTTATTATTATTAAAGATATGCTGAAGTTGTGTGATTCCCTTATCTGCCCATGTGCGGAAGTTGAGTGGTTTCTTGTTAGCTACGAAATCAGGGTTATTCCAGATTGGGGTGTATTTAGATGGAGTGAGTGGGGAATTTGTTGGGGAAGTTGCTTCTATTGTCGGCATTTTAAAACAGTGATGTTTCTTGATTGTTTGACTGTGAAAAGGTAATTCTGAAATGTTAATGTCTTTGCAGATTGATTGTTCAATATCTTGCCAGGTGTATTCTGATGAGTTAGGTTTAATCCATTTGTGTATGTTTTGAAGCTGATTTGCCAAAAAATAGTAGTAAAAATGTGGTGCTTCTAATCCTCCTTGTGATTTTGGTTTTTGTAGGGTTGTCAATTTAATTCTTGGGGTGTTGTTTTTCCAGTAAAATTTTGTGATAATTGAATCTAGAGTTTTGAACCAGGTACGAGTGGGCTGTGTTGGAATCATTGAAAATAAATAGTTTATCTTTGGGAGTATGGACATTTTGGTTCCTGATATTCTGCCCATGATGGATAGTGGTAAGTTCATCCAGCGTTGAAGGTCGTCATCTATTTTTTTAAGTGGGGTATAGTTGAGACCAAACAACTCTGACAGCCTGGGGGAAACATTGATACCCAAATATGTGATGTAGTTGGTGCACAGAGGAATTTGTGATGTTTGGGATGTCACATCCACACTATCGGAATGTACCGGTAGTGCAGATTTATTCCAGTTAATTGAGTATTCAGAAATATTTGAGAAAGTGTCAATAAGTTTTATTGTTTCTTGTAATGATGTTTGGGGATTTTGTAAGTATAATAATATGTCATCAGCGTAAAGACTTATTTTGTGGTTTATGCTTAATGTTTGAATTCCTTTGAGGTTGTTTTGACGGATAGCTGCTGCAAGTGGTTCGATGAATATGGTGAATAGGGAGGGAGAGAGTGGGCATCCTTGTCTAGTTCCCCGGTGTAGAGTGAAGCTGCGTGATGTTAGTCCATTAGTAATGACGGTAGCTGATGGGGATGTGTAGAGAGTTTTTATCCAGTTGATAAATGACTCCCCAAAACCAAACCTCTCTAATGTGGAAAACAGGAATTTCCAGTTTACTTTATCAAAAGCTTTTTCTGCATCAAGGGTGACTATGATAGGTTTGTTTTTGTTTATTGATGAGTGGTGTATTAGGTTAACGAGTCTGCGTGTATTATTTGATGAGTGTCTACCTTTAATGAAACCGGTTTGATCTGGATGAATTATGGATGGCATGATTTTTTTCTATTCTATGGGAAAGTGCTTTAGCAATTATTTTAGTGTCTACATTGATTAATGAAATTGGACGATAGCTTGATGGTAATGTTGGGTCTTTATTGGGTTTGAGGAGGAGTACAATTGTGGCTGTGTTCATGGTATCTGGAAGTTTTGATTTTTGTTTTGATTCCTTTAATAAACGAATGTAAAGTGGTGATAAAATAGACCAAAAGTGTTTATAGAACTCAGCAGGGAAACCATCAGGACCTGGTGATTTATTATTGGGCATAAGTTTAAGTGCACTAAAAATTTCTTGATCTGATAAAATGGATTCAAGAGTATTTATTTGCTGTTCATTTAGTTGAGGTAAGTTGATATTGCTAAGAAATGAATTTATGTCATCCTGGGATGGGTCTTTTTCAGTGGAATATAAGTTGCTGTAAAACTTTTGAAAGATCTGATTTATTTCTTCTGGTGAGTTGGTGGGTTTTCCTGCTGAGTCCTTAATAACTGATATTGTTGTTTTTTCTTTATTGTGTTTGATTTGATTAGCCAGATATTTACCAGATTTGTTACTATGATGGAAGTGTTCTTGTCGTAGTCTGTGAATAAGGAATTGAGTGTGTGCATCAAGTAGTTTATTTAATTGTGATTTACATTTTCTCAGTGTATCTTGTGTTTCTTCTGTTGGATTATTTATGTTAATGTCTTCTAGTTCTTTAATTTTCTGTTCCAGTTCAGCTTGTTGTTCTTTTTCTTTCTTTTTTTTTGTAAACCGAATTTGAAATAATTTTTCCTCTTATTACTGCCTTTCCTGTTTCCCACAGAAGAGATGGAGATATTTCAGGAGAGTCATTCATCTCTAGAAATCATGCCCACTCTCTTTTAAAATAGCTGTCAAAATCATGGTCTTGGAGAAGAGAAGTATTAAATTGCCATCTAGAAATGGGTTTATGTGCGGTGGTTATATTTAGTTTTAATGTTACTGGAGCGTGATCACTAATGATTATTGGGTGGATCTTTGTTTCAGAAATATTTGATATAATAGAATTACTGGTGAGAAAGAAGTCAATGCGGGAGTATGAATGATGAACTGGTGAATAAAATGAGAATGCTTTGATGTCTGGATGCTGGAGGCGCCAACCATCACTAAGACCAAAATCACTCATGAACTGTTTCATAGTATCTGCAGATTTCCAGGTGCGTTTATTGCCGATGTTGTTCAATCTGTCTGTAATTGGATCTAAACAGTGTTGAAATCACCTGCTATTATGACGGGGCAGTTAGAAAGATTTGAAATGGAGGAAAAAAAATTTTGAAAAAAAGGTGGTTTGTCTGTGTTGGGGCCAAATAAGTTGCCTATTGTGAGTGAATTATTGTTAATTGAAATGTTAATGATAATGAAACATCCCTCTGGGTCCGTAACAGTAGTATTATGAACAAATGATATTTTTTACTTATTAGGATACACACTCCTCTCTGTTTTGTGTTGTAGTGGGAAGAATATACACTGTAAACCCGAATTAGTTGACTTTACTAGATTGTTGCGTGGAAACCCGTTGCACGAAATAAGTTTAGTTTTTACATATACTCAGCTAAATAGGTTAAGCTGTATTAAAAGAACATCTTTAGTGGGTGTAGAAGACAAATCAAATTTGGATTAGTAGTCTTTACTAAAAATCATTAGTTCACATTACTAATTTTATAGTGGATATGTTTTGTAAAATGACTATTAAATTGAACATAACTTATATTAATGTAAAAAAATGCTTTTATGCAATGATAATTGTTATATTTAAGTAATCTATTATAATAAAAAAAAATTACAATTTCAAGCACAAAGAATCAAACAACTTTTCAATTTTTTTTATTTTTGTTAAAGTTCTACAGGGAACATTTCTTTCTGGCATTAGCAAGCATTAGTCAATTTAAGTCTGTAATGTCTGTAGCTTGGGCTTTAAGTCCTTGTAGCCCAACATGAGGAGAAATTTGTTGCATGAAGAGAAAAGTGTTCGTCGACTTGGGGTATAGTAGTCCAAAGAGAATGCACAGCTTTTGGCAAGTCTTTGATGCAGTCCTTCACAAGTTGTCCCTCAATGATCATCTTAACTGAGGCTTCTTCCGTGTTAAGTATAGGATTTCAAGGTGGTGGAATGACTGGATCAGAGTCCTACCAACAGAGTGGAACAGTTATGTTTCTCATTACATAATCATCAATAATGTTTAACAAATAACTTTTAATGACAGAGACCCAAAAGACAATATGTGAACTGGTTTTGACCAATTTACTTTTGCTTCAGTTACACTGCAAAAGGTTTAATTCATTCAACAATGTTTCATTTAGCATTGACTTATTGACCCTCATTCCCAATTTAACTATAAGACTTGTGTATCTTCATCTTTCCTTCAATTTAAAGTCACAAAGCCAATTTATCTTTAAATTGAAGTTAGACACAAAAATCCCAGGTACCATTAAAAATTACTTAAACTGTGTTCTGAAGAAACAATCTTGCAGGTTGAATATATTATGACAAGTTAGAGAGTTTGGAAAGATGTTTTGCTATTCTTAAGTTTTAATGTTTTAAACCAAGTGTGAACGTTTCATAAAATTTAAGCACTATGCATTAATGGAAAGAATGTTTTCATGGTCCTTTAATAAATCCATTGAGACAATAAGTTACTTACAAAGCATGGTTTAAAGAGGTCTGCAGGCTTGTCCTCCAGGAGAATCAAAAGCCCTTTAAGGACCTAATATCTGTAGGCTCGTGAATCTGTTAATAAATAAATGAATAATTAAATAATGTTGGACAATTGTATTAGACAAATAATATAGTAACAAACACTTGGGAAATTTTCAATAATTTAACTGTTAAAAAATAATGCAAATATATAATGGACATGAACCAACCTTGGTTTGCTGTAAAAGCTCTGACAACAGCTCTCCAACATTCCTCCTCTTTGATTGAAACATCTCAATTAAACAGATTGTGTCGATCAAACATTTCGGTAACACTTTATAATAACTACACACTATGAATCATTTACAAATCATTGGCATCTAGTGAATTTATTATCTGTTAAGCATTAACTCTACATTAATAAAAGTTAGTAAGCAGTTTATATCTGCAGCTACAAATAGCGTATTCTTGACGTATAAACGCATTTATAATGTGCTTATTAAATGTACTTTCATACTTTGTTAATAATTCATTTTTCATTACTAAATTAAGTATTGCATTATGTACAAACCAGTTATTTAAGAGTAGTTGGCTGTTTTTTAAGATCAGTCAGAATGAGTTCAAATTAACATTTATATGTTATTTTTCAGGCATATACTAATAGTTAATTTGTATGTTAATAGATGCTTTAACTCAGCTTCTTCCAGTTTTGTGACCTAATCTATGCTATTTATGCTTTATAAATCCCTTATAAATGACAGTATAAGGCTCTGTATCAAATGAACAATAATCTTTGCAAACTTATCTAAACAGTAAAATTACTGTAAAGTTTAAACATTGCTGAATGACAAAAGTGTCAAAATACACCACATTGGATAAAACAACAATATAATAATGTGCAATGTTCAAACTGTACAGTAATTTTATTTTTGATAAGGTTGCAAAGATTTATTTTTTATTTGATACAGTTTCATTTGTGCATCTTCAAATGAATAGAAATGACTAATGTCGTTTATGTCATTTTTCCTGTTTAGACTTTAACTGAACCTTTAATTGTCATTTATAAGAAATTTATAAAGCATAAATAGTCCTCAATTTAGTTTAGGTCACAAAACTGGATGAAGTTGAGTTAATAAAGCATTTATTAACATACAAATTAACTATTAGTATATGCCTGAAAAATAAGAATTATAAATGTTAATTTGAATAGTTTTTTAATCATTTACTAACTCATTCTGACTGATCTTAAAAAACAGCCAACTACTCTTAAATAACTGGTTTGTACATAATGCAATACTTAATTTAGTAATGAAAAGTAATGAAAAAAAGTTATAAACTGCTTACTAATGTTTATTCATGTAGAGTTAATGCTTAATGAATTCACTATTTGCTAATGCTTAATAAATGGTTCATAGTGTGTACTCATTATAAAGTGTTACCAAATTCCTGCTTGAGGTTCTTTCCCACTGCTGAACTACAACACCACCTGCAAAACAAGAGAAAAAAACAGAATATTAATATTTCTAAACTAAATCACTAAAAAATGGATACTTCAAATAAATAAAAAGTAAACAATAAGTTGAAGAAATAATAAAGTAAATAATAAAGTGACACAAAAGACTAAGCAAATCTTAACAGTGAGATAAAATAATAATAGAAAAATGTTATTATTCCTAAACATACCTGATCTACTGTAAAAAGTGCAGGCCAGCATAGCAGGATCAGCATTGTTGCAGGTTAAGACTCCACCACTTTTTTTTTTTTCTGAGTGCAAACGTAAGGTCCATCTTTAAACGGCAAATAAGAAAGGTTAGGAAAAAAGTTTAGAAAAATCTGCAAATATAATTGTAATTGTACTGTAAAAGTAAATCAATTTTGCTAGTGACCTCAACTTCTATACAGTTTAAGCAGTGCTTAATTTGTTATTTGAGAGATCTCGGAAAAGATAGGGGTAACTGATCCGCCATGCTACCCGAGGATGGAGAGGTGTTGCGCACAAAATTGAGGAGCGAGGGGTGTTGTGCATCCGGACATTTGCTAGGTGTGTATGTGCCATTTGGATTGAGGTCAGTGGCACACACAGCTGATGGATGATGGAGGGAGAAAAAGATATTGTCCTTTAGCACCTTTGCACCTTTGTTTGGGTAAAGGCCGTCTGATGTCAACAGTTGTCTTTGGTTCCAGAAGAGATTGAAGTTGTCAATAAAATTCAGTCCTTTCCTGTTACATGTTTTCTGCAGCCATACATTTAGACCAAGAAGCCGTGAAAACATATTTGTCCCTCTTGCAGGGAGTGGTCCACTGATGAATGGCTGAATTTTCAATCTTTCAACTGTTTCCAAGAGCTCACAGAAATCTCTCTTGAGCAGTTCTGACTGTTCCTTCCGAATATCATTCTTCCCCACATAGATGATAATCCGTTTTGCAGTCTTGTGCTTTTTCTGAATTTCCATAAGTTCTTTGTTTACATCAGAAACTGTTGCATTAGGGAAGCAGTATGTCATTGTAGATTTGCTCCTAAAATTCCTGATTATTGAATCTCCTACAACTAGTGTTCTTATGTCAGGTGCAATCGGAGCAGAATGCCGCTGTCTAGTCGGCCTTGAGACTCTGTTCCATGCAGAGTTAGCTGCTGAGTCATGCGATCTCTGTCTGACTGCATTTGGGGATTCTTCACCCATATCACTCAATACTTCATATGTGTTCTCAAGCTGTATTTGAGTCTGAGCTGTATTTTGGGTAGAAGACGCTAATGCGGCAGCGTATGATCTGACCCTGCGAGTACCCTTTGGTTTCGCACCTTGTTTATGCCAATGCTCATTTTCAACAGTTTTATTCTGTTTTTCTGTGCTCAAAACAGTGGTAGGAATAGATTTATGGGACTCACCGGCTATATGCTGTGAGCATCCACAATGAAGCTGCAGTTCTGGTCGGATCGCAAGTAACTTTGTTCAAGAACTGCAATCTTTTGTAGAAGTTTGTGGCAGTTTGTACAGCAGTAAGAATCTGAATTAATCCGATCCAAAGGCATTTTCACAGCCGTGTTTTCCCGTCTCAGGAATGTGAGCAGCTGATAGCTGGTAGCAGGAAGATTGTTTAGACGATAATTCCCCTCTTGTTAGTAAAGCTATATTCCAGAAAGTTTGTAGAATCGATGCTGATCTTCAAGCTGTGTCGTTTGAGCACTGTGCTGATAGGCTCAAGTTAAAATTAGGGTTTAAGATATAAAAGCAAGTGAGCAGAGAGCGGAGCAGTAGGCAAAGACGTCCGAACTGTAGCGAAGCAGGAAGCTATTTCTGTATTGTTCCCTCAAGTTCTGAATGGGCATCTCCAATCGTCCTGGTACGGAAGAAAGATGGTGGAGTTTGTTGGTGTGTGGATTATCGTCAACTGAACAACCTTACAATAAAGGACGCTTATCCCCTACCAAAAAAGAGGAATGTCTGGATGTACTGGGTGGAGCAAAGACATTCTCGACACTTGACCTTTAGTCAGGGTATTGGCAGATTGAGATGAATAAAAATGACCAAAGACTGCTTTCGTGACAAGGTATGGATTATAGGAGTATAAAAGGATGCCTTTTGGATTGTGTAACGCACCCAGCACATTCCAGAGGGCCATGGAGCTGGTATTAAGAGGTCTGCAGTGGGACGCTTTACTTATATAACTGGATGACATAATCATATTTGGAGAAGATGTAGAACAGTGTATTGAGCATCTTGCAGTGGTCCTTCAGAGGTTGCAGGATTATGGACTCAAGTTAAAGCCCTCAAAATGCCAGTTGCTAAAAGATGAAGTTCTGTTTCTTGGTCATGTTGTGAGCGGCGAAGGAATTAAGACCAATCCAGCTCTCATAAGTGATGTGAAAGATTGGAAGACTCCAATCAGCGTTCAGGAACTCCAGTCCTTCCTGGGTCTCTGCAATTATTACAGGAGGTTTGTTGCCAATTTTGCTGAAATATGCGCACCCTTGACAACACTACTCAAAAAGGGGTCTCCCTTTTTCTGGGAGAAAGAGCAGCAAGAGGCCTTCATACATCTTAAAGTGAGTCTTACCACTGCACCCATTCTAGTGTTTCCCGTTTCATCAGGAAAGTTCGTGCTGGACACTGATGCGTCGAACCAGAGCATTGGAGCGGTGCTCTCACAAATACAGTGGGGTGAAGAGAAGGTCATCTCATTTGCAAGCTGCATCATCACACCAACACAACAGCGATACTGTGTCACACGAAAGGAACTCCTAGCTGTCGTTAGGTTTACACGTCGGTTCCGTCACTATTTGTTGGGGTCCAACTTCATACTGAGAACGGATCACAACAGCCTGACATGGCTATACAGGTTTAAGAGACCAGAAGGCCAACTTGCAAGATGGCTTGAGGAGCTCAGCCAGTAAAACTTTGTTATTGATCACAGAGCAAACATCATGAGGTAAACATCATGCAAATGCTGATGCTCTGTCCCGAAAGACAATGGATGAAGTATTGTGTGACTGTTATCAAGCAGGAAGAGAGCTGGATAGCTTGCCATGCAAGGGCTGTCAATTCTGTCAAACTGCATCATCAATGGCTGAGATTTAAGGAAGATGTTGATGATGTTATTCCCTTGGCAGTAAGGCACACACACTCCTTTAATTCTCAGAATGAGAGTAGTCACACTTGTAGAACCAAAGTCCTGTAAATAAAATACATGCTGCTAACTCTGTTTTCTCCCCAAACTGGCTGGAACGACTGAGCCTTGAGACTCTTAGGGAAGAGCAATTAGCTGATCCAGACCTATCAATTCTCCATCAATGGATGGCTGATGGTTCTTTACCTGCCAGGGAAGAGGTTATGATGCTGAGCCCAGCGGTTCGCAAGTACTGGTTGTGTTGGTCTCAAGTGGAGTCTCGAGATGGAATCCTGTATTTTCGTTGGAATGCTGTCGCTGGAGGCATGCCATCTCTGTGCTTACTTGTTCCAGCTTGCCTAAAAAAAAGAGATTCTCCATGCCAGTCATAATCCGGCACAAGCAGGCCATACAGGAGAGGAAAAAACACTTCGACGCCTTCATAGTCAGTATCATTGGTACAACATGGGAAATGATGTACGCCTGTTTGTCAAGATGTGCCCACAGTGTAGTTCCTGCAAGATCACCAGTCAAACTGGAAGGGCTAGACTTCATAACTACCAGGCTGAAGCACCTATGGACCGGTTTCATCTTGACGTCCTAGGACCATTACCGTAATCTAAGTCAGGCAACCGGTTTATCCATGTCATAATTAACCAATTTACCCGTTGGGTAGAAGCCTTCCCTATTCCTGAGCAAGGAGCCGAGACTACTGCAAAGAAGTTGTTGTTTGACTTTATTTCTCGGTTTGGAGTTCCCCTGGAAATCCATACAGATCAGGGCCATAACTTCGAGAGCTCCTTGTTTAATGAAGTTTGTCGCCTTTTACAAGTCACCAAGACACGAACTACATCGTATCATCCAGCTTCAAACGGCCAAGTGAGAAGATTTAAAACGACCTTGCTGCAGATGATAAGGTGGTATGTGGATCAAAGTCAACGAAATTGGGATGAACATCTCCCCCTTCTTACTGCAGCATACAGGAGTACCGTACATTCAGCGACAGGGTTCACACCAAATCAACTGATGCTAGGACGAGAGGTTTTCCAGCCACATGACATCTGGTTAAGCACCTTTGAAGTTAACAGAGAAGCAAAAGAGACACCCGAGTTTGTTCACGGGTTACAAGCTAACCTTCAGCTGGCACATAAAACAGCCCGCCAGAACTTACACTCTGCCCAGACTCGACAGAAGAAAGTGTATGAGAAGAGAAGTCCTACCAAGTGGGTGATCTTGTTTTTGTGAAGGTTAGTAGTCGAAAAAAAGGGTACAGCCCAAAACTCCAGGCTCCATGGCAAGGGCCATTTGTTGTTACGGAATGTCTGGGGCCAGTACTTTACAAAGTCAAAGACAGGCGAAGTGAGAGAGTGCTGCATCATGATCATTTACAACCTTATCTAAGTGATCACATACCTGCATGGATGTAGAGGTTGCGTAGGAAATATACCTGCACTGAGGAATGCCCCTTGATTGTGGACACTGCCCAGGAACGTGTAGTGGCAGAGGTGGCAGAGAGCACACAGCAGGTTATTTATATGCCAGGTCCTTCACATTCAGACAACCCACTATTGGACACGCCGCAGACCCCTTCTAACAAGGTTCCAGATTGTTGTGGAAAGGAAGGAATGACTACAAAAAGCGGACCACTTGTTTGCGTTCCAAGTCGTTACATGGACTAAAATAAGAAGAACAAAAAAAAACTGAAGAGTGAGGACACTTCTTACCTCCCTTGTTAGGGCAGAAGGGACTCTGCCAGCTTAAAATTAGAGGGGGGTGGTGTTGTAGTGTTTAGTAATTAACAGAAAAGAGGACTTTTATTAACCTTACAGCTACTTTACGTTAAGTCACAAGTTGTGCATTAGCCAATCCCATGCTGTTTTGTCATCACGTGGGAAGTTAGTTAACTGTTGTGTGTGATTTTTTTTTTTTTTTTTTTTTTTTTTTTTTTTTTTTTCTCTTTTTAGTTCAGCTGTATGCTCGCAGGTTCCAGTGTGGATGGTTAAGAAACCCCTCTGCACTGGGCGAGAGCATTATCCCGCTGCTATCAAAGTATTATTTAAGTAAACGTTTTGCATGGATTTCAGTTGTTGTGTGTCTTTTTCACGCCTCCACGGACACTTAATACACCTATAGTGTCATAGGATGAAAGCACAACAATAAAAAGAAAACCCTGCTATTTTGATAAATGTGGTTTAATGAAGTGTAAGAGATGTTATACAGTTGTTAATACACTTTTATTTTCTCCAATAAATACATTTTTTAAAATGTGCATGTACGGCCCCTGACTTTATTCACAACACTCAGTCGGCCATAGCAATTTTGGATTTGACACCCCTGGTCTACAGTAATGCTGTACAGGTCGCTCACAGATCATATAAGAAGCACACAGCAGGTTATTTAGGTTAAAAGACAACACAAAATATAGCCTACAGAGTGAAAACCACTCTGTGTCTGTAATCTTCAGCAGCACATGTAGCCTCTGTTAGACAGTAATTCCATCATTCCCAGTTCGTATTAGTCCAAAAGGTGAAGATAATAGATAAACATGGTATTTTGTTCATGTTTGCTGAAAAATAATGTGCTCCTTTTTTCCGGCTTCTCCTTTGCTTTTTCGCGCTTCACTCTCGCGGTTGTCAGTGTCTGACAGAATCGAGTTTCAAAAGCACATCAATAATCAAGCGCACGTTATTATTGTCAGCTCAAGAAGTTCGTTATTTCAGATATAGATGCGCAGCGAACTCAAGGAAGAAAGCGAAACCGCTCGCACTTCAGACTGCCTCGTAAAAAACTACGAGGCACAGGGTAGATTCTGCTCTACTCCGTGGCTTTGTGGCTGTTCATCAAGACGACGACAAGGTTTGTTTGAGCCTGTATCGAACTGCGGTCAAGCCAGCCGCGGTTCGGAAAAACACAGTCAAGCCAGCCGCGATTTATATTTTGGTGCGCGCGTATTATTATGATTATGGTAATGTCAGCAGCAACACAGAGAGTGCTCCACAGAGCAGTCATTTTGCCCAGAACAGAGATTATAACGAAATTTTAGTTTCTCCCCCTTTCCTGCCACGTATGTTTTATTAAACTATTTTTTTTAAAGTGCTGTGATTTTTAAGAAATGGGTTTCTGGGTTGTAATTTCTTTAAGTTTATCTTTTTGCTGCTAATGATTTTATAGCATGTCAAATGGACAGTGTTACGTCCAGAGACGTATCTTTTTGTGTGCACAATGTACTTGTTTTCTCTCTCTCTGTCTCTCTCTCTCTCTCTCTCTCTCTCCCTGCAGGTAATTGTGTCCACCTGGTAGCGATCATTGGATCTTTCCAGTGATTGGCTGTCAGGAGAGGAGAGAGACTATTTAACATGATCTACACTTCAAACCATTGTTGGTGGTGGCTAGATCGTGCAGTGGCTGAACTGTTCTCCACATACAGACCTTGTGTTTGTTAGAGCTTTCAAAATTTGAGTTGACTTCAATATTTACAGTGTGGTTAAGCTATTTAAGTCAAACTTCTACTTTCAGTGATCTTGTTGTTAACATCTAATAATTCATCAAGAGAAGTGAGTCTGGTTGGTTTGTTTGTTTGCTTGTTTGTTTGTTTGTTTGTTTGTTTGTTTGTTTGTTTGTTTTGAGGGTTAAGTAGGAAGGTGGGTGACATTTTTGTTTTGAATCAGTTTTCTCCTGTTTATGTTAGTAGAGGGAGTTAGTTTGTTTATGTAATTTTGTTTCTTTTTATTTCAGATTAGCAAGAGTTCATTTTAGGAGTTAGCTTGTTTTTGTTTGTTGTTTTGGCCTTGCCCCCTTCTGAATTAATACCCTGTTTTCTTTGTTATATTTTGAAATGTAAATAAACTTCTCTTTTCTTGATTTGACCTTGTTTAAGTCTCTAGAAATTCTGTTTGAGGAGATGAGTTATCAATTTTACTCTTTTCCAGCCATTGCACATCACCCACCACCAATCATTCATTTTCTGTTACGGTCACATCCCTAGACCTAAAAAGGTCGTAACAGAAATTGGGGGCTCGTCCGTGCCTGAGCCTTTGTGACTGGAGGCTTGACTTTTTGTTCATTTATTGTTTTCATGTGTATTTAAAATTAGTTTTTCAGCATTTGTTGAAATACTGAAGTGTGACAATTGCGTTTTCTGACAACTGCTTTAGGTAAGTGTTTTCATTCACTTTTGCATTTCAAATACATTGTTTGTCTGGCTGTATCACCTTAAAGGGGGAGGAGTAGATATGGATTTTGATCCAACTTCGTTTGCATTATGTCCTTCATTGGATGTGTTTAATCGCTGTAGAAAAAGAGATTTAATTGAGATCGCAGATTTCTATCACATTAAAATTATTAGGGAGGCAACTAAACGGGTAATAAAGGAGGAGCTGTTTGGGGAGCTAGTGAAATCTGGTGTACTACCTTCTGACAAGGAGGCTGTTGTTGATACGGAGGCTGAGACTGTGACGAAGGCTGTGGTCTCTGACTTTGAAAACATAGAAGCCACAGGTCCTTGTTCTGAGCCATTGATCGCTCTTAAGTTAAAAGAGCTAGAGGTGCAACTGAAGCGGGAGGAATGTGAGGCTCAGCGAATCAAGTTGCGTATGGTGGAGGCTGAAAAGTCTCGAGATATTGAAGTGCGCAGGCTTGAGCTGGAAGCTTTAAAGCTGCGCAGGGCTGCTTCACCAGTTGAAACCTCTAATGTTGATTCTGCTCCCAACCCAAGTGATAATTCCTCCGATTCCTTGTTTGATTGCCCTCTTAATTTTGATGTGAGCAAATTTATTCGTTTAGTACCACCATTTCGAGAAACTGAAGTTGACTCGTATTTTACAGCATTTGAGCGTATAGCGGGTAAATTAAAATGGCCAAAAGATATGTGGGCACTTCTTTTGCAAAGTAATTTTGTAGGTAAGGCGCAAGAGGTCTCCGCTGCATTACCAATTGAGCAAGCTCTCGATTATGAGATGCTTAAGGCTGCAGTGTTGCGAGCATACGAATTAGTGCCTGAGGCATATCGCCAGAAATTCCGTTCTCATGTGAAATCAGCCAGTCAAACCTATGTTGAATTTGCCCGAGAGAAGAAAGCACTATTTGATAAGTGGTGTCTTTCCAGTGGAACCTCTACTCTTGAGCAACTTCAGGAGTTGATTCTACTGGAAGATTTTAAAGCTTGTGTGCCAGAAAACGTTGTTGTTTATCTGAATGAACAAAAAGTCCAAGTGTTAAGTGATGCTGCTACTACAGCTGACGAGTTTGTGTTGACTCACAAAAGTGTTTTTTCGGCCCCTCGTTCATCTAGAAAACCGAATTTCATTGGAAGTTCTGAAGTTGTCCATTCTTCTGCTAGGACAGGACAAGAATACCATTCACGACGCAAATTTAGTCCTAAACGTGTAAAGGACGATCGAGCATGTTTTTTCTGTCTTGATCCTAATCATTTAATTTCAGAGTGTAAAGCGTGGAAACAGAAAAATGCTAAGCCTAAGAGTGTAGCGCTTGTGCAAACTCTTCCAAAACAGAATGATGTCAGTCCTGATGCATATCAGCCTTTCATTTTCATTGGCACTATCTCTCTTTCTTCTGAGGCAGAGGAAAGACAGATAAGGGTGCTCAGGGATACAGGTGCTTCACATTCTTTTGTTTTGAAAGAAATGCTTCCTTTCTCTTCTGATACCTATACAGGCACAGATGTGTTAGTTCGTGGGTTTGCAATGGGTTGTATTAATGTTCCCTTGCATCGTGTGCATTTGAAGTCAGATTTGGTTAATGGACTTGTTAATTTGGGAGTTTGTGAACAACTGCCAGTAGATGGGGTTGATCTCATTTTAGGTAATGACTTAGCAGGTGGCCAAGTATTTCCTAGACCTTTAGTTGTGCATGAACCACTCAAGATTGAAACACCTGAACTTGACCCACAAATCACTTCTGTATTTCCTGTTTGCGCTGTAACTCGTGCCCAATCTCAGAAGTTCAAAGATGTACTTGATCTCTCTGACACTGTGTTGTTCTCTCCACTAGTGAATGCGACAGAAACTGAATCCAAGATCTTAGCAGAGGACCGTGAGCCACCTCTGGTAATCAGTCTTTCTTCCAAGTTTGGTAGGTCTGAGTTAGCTGCTGCTCAAAATTCTGATCCTTCCTTGGCTACTTGTAGAGATGTTGCTGTTGACATCACTCAAGTACCCAACATTAGGATTGCGTATTGTTGGGAAGATGGAATACTCATGCGTATATGGAAACCTTTACACTATAGCGAAAAGTGGCAAGAAGTTCGCCAGATTGTTCTGCTTTCTGTTTATCGACCTCATGTACTACAGTTAGCTCATGAGAGTGTTTTATCAGGACATCTTGGAGTAACAAAAACATTCCATCGTATTATGCGATATTTCTTCTGGCCTGGGTTAAAGTCTGACGTTTCTAGGCATATCCGCTCCTGTCATGTTTGTCAGTTAGTGGGAAAACCAAATCATACCATACCAGTTGCCCCTTTAAGACCTATTCCTGCGATTCACGAACCATTTGAAAGGCTTATTGTTGACTGCGTTGGGCCCCTTCCAAAATCTAAATCTGGCCACTCATACATCCTAACTATCATGTGTTCGGCTACTCGCTACCCAGAAGCAATTCCTCTTCGCACAATTAAGGCAAAACGAGTGGTGCAAGAAATTATTCGTTTCTGCTCTGTGTTTGGTCTTCCAAAGACAATCCAGTCAGATCAGGGTTCTAATTTTACTTCGAAAGTGTTCACACAGATGTTAAATGAGATGGGTATCCAACATCAGCTAGCCAGTGCATATCATCCAGAGTCTCAGGGTGCCTTAGAGAGATTCCACCAGACTCTAAAATCAATGTTGAAAAAGTTTTGTGCAGAAACGGGTAGAGACTGGGTGGAAGGCTTACCACTTATGATGTTTGCTATTCGAGAATGTGTTCAGGAGTCACTTGGATTCAGTCCAGCTGGTCATTCAGTGCGAGGCCCACTTCGTTTACTGAGTGAACAGTTGCTCTCCAGGAATTTACCACCTAAACCTGTACTTGAGTATGTGACTACTTTCAAAGAGCGTCTTCATCAAGCTTGTCATTTGGCTCAGACTCATCTGGCAGAGTCCCAAGCAAAAATGAAGATGCGCTTTGATCAAAAAAGTGTACCCCGTGAGTTTCAGCCAGGTGAAAACCGTATTAGTTCTGCTTCCTGTGCCTGGAACATCTTTGCAGGCTAAGTTTGCTGGGCCATACATTGTCGAGAAAAAATTAAGTGATACGAATTATGTTGTTGGTACTCCTGATCGACGACGTAAGAATAGAATATGCCATGTTAACATGCTTAAGTCGTATATTGCTCGCAATGAGAATGCTGAGGTGCCTGCTGTTAAGTCTGTGTCCACAGCAGTTGTTCTGTCTGCTGACTGTTCCGAGGAGGATGGATTAGTAGCAAGAGATATCCAAACCTTGAGTGCTCGGTTGCATAATTCAGAGATTTTGAGAGACTTGAATGCTCATTTGTCACACTTAACTGAAGAACAGAGAAAAGCTGTTAGTGATTTAATTGCCAACTTTCCTAACTTGTTCTCTGATGTTCCTTCCCAGACTACAACTTTATACCATGACATTGATGTTGGAGACAGTAAACCCGTTAAACAACATCCATACAGAGTTAATCCTAAGAAGCGGGAGATCATAAAATCTGAGGTAGCTTATTTGGTTGAACATGGTTTAGCAGTACCCAGCCAAAGTCCATGGAGCTCACCATGTCTTTTAGTACCAAAGTCTGATTCTACATTCCGGTTTTGTACAGATTACCGGAGAGTTAATTCTGTAACCAAACCAGATTCCTATCCATTGCCAAGAATGGAGGACTGTGTGGATAAGGTTGGTAGTGCTAAATTTGTAACCAAACTAGATCTCCTTAAAGGTTACTGGCAAGTGCCCTTGACGCCTCGTGCTTCTGAAATCTCTGCCTTTGTCACTCCTAATTCTTTATTACAGTACTCTGTCATGGCATTTTGGATGCGAAATGCCCCAGCTACTTTTCAGCGCCTTATGAATCGAGTACTGTCAGGAGTGACTAATGCTGAGGTTTACTTGGATGATGTTGTGGTCTTCACTCACACTTGGGAAGAACATCTTAATCAGTTGAATGTTGTTTTTAAACGGTTGAGTGAGGCTTCTTTGACTCTAAATTTGTCTAAATGAGAGTTTGCCAAAGCTACTGTAACATACTTGGGAAAACGTGTTGGTCAAGGGCAAGTGAAGCCTGTGGATGCAAAAATAGCTGCAATTGTTGAATTCCCTACTCCCACTAGGAAACGGGAATTGCGCCGTTTCTTAGGGATGAGTGGCTATTACAGAAGCTTTTGTAAAAACTTTGCTGACATTGTCTCTCCTCTCACTGATCTTTTGAGCACATCTAGAAAATTTGTGTGGACTCCTGGATGCATGAAAGCATTCAACGCTGCAAAAGACCTCCTCTGCACTGCACCTGTTCTTGCTGCACCAAATTTCACTCAGAAATTTAAACTCCAGGTCGATGCTAGTGCTATGGGGGCTGGTGTGGTCCTGATGCAAGAGGACGGAGATGGAATTGATCACCCTGTATCTTTCTTTTCAAAGAAATTTAACAAATGTCAACAAAATTATAGTGTTATTGAAAAAGAAGCTTTAGCTCTGCTATTAGCCCTTCAACATTTTGAAGTCTATCTAGGTGGAAGTGATAGCCCAATTGTAGTGTATACTAATCACAACCCTCTAGTGTTTTTAAATCGTATGTCTAACACTAATCAACGATTGATGCGTTGGTCTCTAATTGTGCAGGAATACCATCTTGACATTCGTCACAAAAAGGGGGCTGATAATATCATCGCTGATGCCCTGTCCAGAGGTCACCGTTTAGACAGTCAATGAGTGCTTGAAATTTTAGTGCATTCTAGCTTATAACCACTAGGTGGTTATAATCTTTAGTGGTGGGGGTGTTACGTCCTGAGACGTATCTTTTTGTGTGCACAATGTGCTTGTTTTCTCTCTCTCTGTCTCTCTCTCTCTCTCTCTCTCTCTCTCTCTCTCCCTGCAGGTAATTGTGTCCACCTGGTAACGATCATTGGATCTTTCCAGTGATTGGCTGTTAGGAGAGGAGAGAGACTATTTAACATGATCTACACTTCAAACCATTGTTGGTGGTGGCTAGATCGTGCAGTGGCTGAACTGTTCTCCACATACAGACCTTGTGTTTGTTAGAGCTTTCAAAATTTGAGTTGACTTCAATATTTACAGTGTGGTTAAGCTATTTAAGTCAAACTTCTACTTTCAGTGATCTTGTTGTTAACATCTAATAATTCATCAAGAGAAGTGAGTCTGGTTGGTTTGTTTGTTTGCTTGTTTGTTTGTTTGTTTGTTTGTTTTGAGGGTTAAGTAGGAAGGTGGGTGCCATTTTTGTTTTGAATCAGTTTTCTCCTGTTTATGTTAGTAGAGGGAGTTAGTTTGTTTATGTATTTTGTTTCTTTTTATTTCAGATTAGCAAGAGTTCATTTTAGGAGTTAGCTTGTTTTGTTTGTTGTTTTGGGCCTTGCCCTCTTCTGAATTAATACCCTGTTTTCTTTGTTATATTTTGAAATGTAAATAAACTTCTCTTTTCTTGATTTGACCTTGTTGAAGTCTCTAGAAATTCTGTTTGAGGAGATGAGTTATCAATTTTACTCTTTTTCCAGCCATTGCACATCACCCACCACCAATCATTCATTTTCTGTTACGGTCACATCCCTAGACCTAAAAAGGTCGTAACAACAGAATAAAGATATTATTTCTAAATACCCAGAATGCGTTTCTATTTCTCCTAGCCAACTACAGTACATTGCAAATACGGTTAAATGCAATTTTATACAACGTGGCTAATCTCAGAAAGTGAATACAGTCGTCCAACAAAATATCGTTTGAGGTCTGTGTATGTTTTGTTCATTTGTTTTCCAGTTTTAAACGGAATAAAGGAAATGAAGAAATCAGCCATTTTTCCATTTTTATTTTGCTTACGAAAAAACAAGATTTTGGCTGGATTTTGGTTTTTGATTTAGGGTAGGAAAACGGATTAACGACTTCAAAATTCATTATACACATGTAGAAGGTGCTGAAACGCCCATTTTCCTCTGATTGGTCAACCAAATCTGAGCTTGTGACGTCGCCCTCAAAATAAAAGCCCTGCACGCATATTCTATCATTTGAACCACACACAGTTAGCAGGTTCACATTTATTGCGTATGTATAAATGGAATAAAACGTAAATTAGTAGTATTATTATTAAACATTTGCCATTAAAATAAATTCAAGTTCGCTGCCAAACGTCTTGCTGCTGTGCACCTGAAGCTGAGCAAAGATAGCCATTTCCGAGCAGCACTTGGTTTACATGATTGTTTCAGAGCTATTGTAGGCTTACATAATAATAATAATAATAATATACTAATAATATTAATAATAATAATTATTATTACTTACATAGTTTTTTTAATAGATGTAAGGACCAGAATAAGAACACATTGGGCCCTACATGGGGCTATAACAAATGGTACCATTTGTTTCTGTTGAATTTCCTACTATTTTAATTATATAAATATATATAGTATTGGCCTATTGTAATTATTTATTTGATAATTAATACTATTTTATTGCAACGCCAAAGAAGGCCTGTCTTATTAGTATTTTTTGTTATTATTTTGTTGTTGTTGTTGTTGTTGCTGTAGCTGTTATTATTTTGTAGCACGCATTGCCCTGCACGCAGGCTTTTAATCTTTATTATTATGTAATTACATAAACTAAGTTAACATATGCTGTCATTTGAACCACACACAGTTAGCAGGCTTACATTTATTGCGTATGTATAAATTATTTATAAGTGAAATAATAACGTAAAATTAGTAGTATTATTATAAATTTGTTGTTAAAATAAATTCATACTTAAGAATAAGACAAATATGCAATTGCATTACGATCCTTGCATGAGCAGAGCGAATCGTTTATATAACTATGTGGCCCGTGTGTTACACACCGGGTGTAGTGTGAGCTGTGGCCTGCTGTATGTGGGCCAGATGTGGCCCGTGTGTTACACACCGGGTGTAGTGTGAGCTGTGGCCTGCTGTATGTGGGCCAGATGTGTTGTTTCTCCATTTGAATGAATTAAGACAGTGTCCTACTGCCACCTACTGGGTGGATTTTATTACTTATTCTTCAGGACAGAAACAAAATAAAAATATATCTGACAAATTTTAACCTCTTAAGGCCCAAGGTGTTTTTTTTTTACATGCATTTTTTATTTCTCTTTGCTATTTGGGCTTATTAGAACCTAATTAGAATAAAAACCTAAGTATCATATTTTGATATGATGTACTTTTTGAGAAAAATTATGTCCATATATGTGGACTCGTGGTCCGAATTTACATAAAACACTTTTTTCGTTTTACTATCGTTTTACCATTGTTTTATCATCTTTTACAATCGTTTTACTATCGTTTTACCATTGTTTTACCATTGTTTTACTATCGTTTTAACATTGTTTTACTATCATTTTACCATTGTTTTACCATTGTTTTACTATCGTTTTACCATTGTTTTACTATCGTTTTACCATTGTTTTACCATTGTTTTACCATCGTTTTACCATTGTTTTACTATCGTTTTACCATTGTTTTACCATTGTTTTACTATAGTTTTAACCATTGTTTTACCATTCTTTTACTATAGTTTTAACCATTGTTTTACCATTGTTTTACTATCATTTTACCATTGTTTTACCATTGTTTTACTATCATTTTACTATTGTTTTACCACCGTTTTACTATCGTTTTACTATCGTTTTACGATTGTTTTACTATTATTTTACCATTGTTTTACCATCGTTTTAGCATTGTTTTACTATCGTTTTACCATTGTTTTACCATTGTTTTACCATCATTTTACCATTGTTTTACTATCGTTTTACCATTGTTTTACCATTGTTTTACTATAGTTTTAACCATTGTTTTACCATTGTTTTACTATCATTTTACCATTGTTTTACCATTGTTTTACTATCATTTTACTATCATTTTACTATTGTTTTACCACCGTTTTACTATCGTTTTACTATCGTTTTACGATTGTTTTACTATCATTTTACCATTGTTTTACCATCGTTTTAGCATTGTTTAACTATCGTTTTACTATCGTTTTACCATTGTTTTACTTTCATTTTAATATCAATTTACCATTGTTTTACCATCGTTTTACCATGGTTTTACCATGGTTTTAATATTGTTTTACAGTTTGATTATAGTAAAAGGTTACTAAAACCATAATTAAACAACAGTTTACTATAGTAAATTAATAGTAAAACAATGGTAAAACAAAAGTGAAACCATGGTAAAACAGTAAAATAATGGTAAAACGATGGTAAAACGATGGTAAAACCATAGTAAAACGATGGTAAAACGTTTCACTATCGTTACGATAGTTTTACCATTGTTTTACTATCGTTTTACTGTTGTTTTACCTTCATTTTACTATCGTTTTACTATGGTTTTACCATCATTTTACTATCGTTTTACCATCGTTTCACTATGGTTTTACAATCATTTAACCATCGTTTTACCATTGTTTTACTATCGTTTTACCATGGTTTCACTTTTGTTTCACCATGATTTTACTATCAATTCACTATAGTTTACCATAGTGAACTGTAATTTAACTATGGTTTTAGTATGCTTTTACTATAGTTAAACTGTAAAACAATATTAAAACCATAGTAAAACCATGGTAAAACGGTAGTAAAACAATGGTAAAACAATGGTAAAATGTTAGTAAAACAATGGTAAAACAATGGAAAATAGATTGTAAAAGGATAGTAAAATGATAGTAAAACAATAGTAAAACGATGGTTAAACGATAGTAAAACCATAGTAAAACGATGGTAAAACGATAGTAAAACATTTACTATCGTTACGATCGTTTTACCATTGTTTTACTATCGTTTTACTATTGTTTTAACATCGTTTTACTATCATTTTACTATGGTTTTACTATCGTTTTACTATAGTTTTAACCATTGTTTTACCATTGTTTTACTATAAATTTACCATTGTTTTACCATTGTTTTACTATCATTTTACTATCGTTTTACTATTGTTTTACCATCGTTTTACGATTGTTTTACTATAATTTTACCATTGTTTTACCATCGTTTTAGCATTGTTCTATTATCGTTTTACTATCGTTTTACCATCGTTTTACCATGGTTTTAATATTGTTTTACAGTTTGACTATAGTAAAAGGTCACTAAACCATAATTAAACTACAGTTTACTATAGTAAACTATAGTAAATTAATAGTAAAACAATGGTAAAACAAAAGTGAAACCATGGTAAAACAGTAAAATAATGGTAAAACGATGGTAAAATGATAGTAAAACAATGGTGAAACGTTTCACTATCGTTACGATAGTTTTACCATTGTTTCACTATCGTTTCACTATTGTTTTACCATCGTTTTACTATGGTTTTACCATCGTTTTACTATCGTTTTACCATGATTTTACTATCAATTCACTATAGTTTACTAAAGTGAACTGAAGTTTAACTATGGTTTTAGTATGCTTTTACTATAGTTAAACTGTAAAACAATATTAAACCATAGTAAAACAATGGTAAAATGATAGTAAAACGATAGTAAAACGATAGTAAAACAATGGTAAAACCATGGTAAAACGATAGTAAAACAATGGTAAAACGATAGTAAAACAATGGTAAAACGATAGTAAAACAATGGTAAAACATTGGAAAATAGATTGTAAAAGGATAGCAAAATGATAGTAAAACAATAGTAAAACGATGGTTAAACGATAGTTAAACCATAGTAAAACGATGGTAAAACGATAGTAAAACGATAGTAAAACATGTTACTATCGTTACGATCGTTTTACCATTGTTTTACTATTGTTTTAACATCGTTTTACCATCGTTTTACCATTGTTTTACTGCCATTTTACCATTGTTTTACTATGGTTTTAATATTGTTTTACAGTTTAACTATAGTAAAAGCATACTAAAACCATAGTTAACAGAGCTGTTCGTTTCTCAAATCCAGAAAAGGTGCTTTGGAGTATGTGGATGCATTAGAGAGTTCCTTTGGATCTTCAGAGTCTGGTGAAGATTTGTATTTTAAGTTTCGACTTATGTGTCAAAATGCAGGGGAGGCATTATCAGAGTTTCTGAGGAGGATTGACAAGGCTCTAAAAAAAGTGGTTGAAAGAGATGGCCTGTCTTTCAGAATGGTCGATAAAGTGCGAGTAGAACAACTCATTCGAGGGGCAGTAAATTCTGACATTATGTTGCTACAGTTGAGGCTTCGAGAACGTACAGTATGCCCACCTTCTTTCCTTAGTCTGCTGAAGGAGATACGTGAGGCAGAAGAGAGTGAAGCATCTCGCCATAGAATGTCAGCTAAAGCCAAATCCATACAGTATTGGGATGAAACCACAAGCATATCTGACATTCAAGAACTCAAGGGAGAGATTCAAGAGCTGCGTGCACACTTATGTGGAGTCATACCCAAAACTGTTTCTACTTCTTCTTTGGTGGTTAAACCCAGAGAGAAATCTAAGCCGATGGAAAAAACTGAAGATGTAGAAGAGTTAAAGAAGCAAGTTCAGTACTTACAACAACAGTTGGCAGTTATGAGTGTCAGTCCTTCTCAGGGCTCACTAGAGTTTACAGAACAACGGCCGAAACTATCACAGTCCACTTCATCATCATTCAGCCGCAAGTCAACCAGAACAAAAGATGATTATTTCTGTTACAAATGTGGGCAAGATGGTCATATTGCGACAAAGTGTCAAGCCCCACAAAATTCAGACCAAGTAATCCAGAAGCTAATTCGTTCTTTGCGTCAAGCTAAGAGTTTGAAGTCTGATGCTAATGAAAGCAGAAAAACCCAGAACCAAGTTTGTTTCTCCAAAAAGAGTCAGACAGACATATACAAAGCCAGCAGTATTCCACAAGGCCTAGTTGGACCAGCATCAACAGTAGAAGTGACAATTAATGGACATTTATGTCAAGCACTGTTAGACAGTGGATCGCAGGTGACAATAGTGTTTGAGAGTTGGTACTCTAAGAATTTAGATTATGTACCGATTCACCCCTTGACTGGATTATCCATATGGGGCCTCAGTTCATCCAGTTACCCTTATAAGGGATATATAGTAGTGGATGTCACTTTCCCTTTTTCAGTCAGTGGAGTGAAGGAGCCGCTGTCCATCCTGGCTCTCGTATGTCCTGAACCTCAAGGGCCCTCCCAGTTGCCAGTCATTATTGGAACAAATGCCAGTTTCTTCCAGCACCTTGTTACTCTCCGTCATGATGTAAAAGCTTCCAGCACTGCACAAGCTTTGAGAATTCATACTAACCTCTCTGAAATACATCTGAATCAGCAGACCAGCCTGAGGGGAAAGTACGGTGGATGGGACCTGGAAAGTGTGTAGTTCCATCTAGAGGAGAAGTATTGGCCATCTGTAAAATGGAGACAGAGAAACCCTTGAAAAAAGAAATCTTTGTGGTAGACTCACCTGAAGAGGATAATCTTCCAGCTGGTACATTCATAACTCCATTTGTGCTTCCCTCCTCCACCGCTCAAGATAACAGTGTGCAAGTGTTAGTCCATAATGAGACCTCAAAGGACATTTCAATTCCATCGGGTACTGTAATGGCCAATGTATACCTTACTGACACACTTACTGTTGGTTCTGGGGAAAAGAGCTCTCAAGTAATTGATCCAAGCCTGTTTAAATTTGAAGAGTCATCCATCCCTGAGTTATGGGAAATGCAACTCAAGCGTCAGAAGTTGGCAGTCAGAAGTGATGTCTTTTCTACCAATGAGTGGGATGTGGGATTAGCCAAAGGAGTTGAACATAACATTAGATTAACAGACACCAAACCTTTCAGAGAGCGCTCCAGACGCATTGCTCCTGCGGACATCGAGGATGTGCGACGCCATATCAAAGAACTTTTAGTGGCTGGAATAATTACAGAATCAAGAAGCCAGTATGCATCGCCCATTGTAATTGCACAGAAAAAGAGTGGAGCAGTTAGGATGTGCATTGACTACAGGACTCTAAATGCTCGCACCATCCCTGATCAGTACACTACTCCCAGGATCGATTATGCTCTGGACTGTTTGGCTGGCAGTAAGTGGTTTTCTGTGCTGGATCTTCGTAGTGGATATTATCAAATAGCCATGGCTGAGGAGGACAAAGAGAAGACAGCATTTATCTGTCCTTTAGGATTTTTCCAGTTTGAACGCATGCCTGAAGGGATTACTGGAGCTCCAGCCACATTTCAACGGCTAATGGAAAAAGCTGTTGGTGACATGCATCTCCTTCAAGTAATAGTCTACCTGGATGACATCATTGTGTTTATGCAAACTCTTGAAGAACATGAAGAGAGACTATTAAAAGTTTTAGATCGGCTCAGAGAGTGTGGCCTCAAAGTTTCAATTGACAAATGCCAGTTTTGTCAGTCCCAAGTACGTTATGTGGGGCACATTGTGTCAGCTGCTGGACTATCACCTGACCCAGCCAAAGTTGAGGCAGTAACCCGTTGGAAAATGCCCACTGATCTGAAGTCACTGAGATCCTTTCTCGGTTTCTGTGGATTTTACCGACGATTCATAAAAGACTACTCAGCCATTGTAAGGCCATTAACAGAGCTCACTAAAGGGTACCCACCAACATCTGGCCAAATCAGAAAGACCGCAGATGGCAGGAAATATTACAAAACGACTGAGCCCTTTGGAGAGCGTTGGGATGACAACTGTACAGCAGCATTTCGTAAGATCATTTATTGTCTCACACATGCCCCAGTACTTGCTTTTGCCGATCCTAACAAATCCTATGTTCTTCATGTGGATGCTAGCTTTAATGGTCTGGGAGCTGTTTTGAATCAGGAGCATCCTGGTGGACTTAGGCCAGTAGCCTACGCAAGCAGAAAGCTGAGTGCATCTGAGCAGCGTTACCCCATTCATCAGCTGGAGTTCTTAGCACTTAAATGGGCAGTTGTGGACAAGTTCCATGATTATCTTTATGGTGCTCAGTTTGTGGTGAAAACAGACAACAATCCACTTACCTATGTGCTGTCCAGTGCCAAGTTGAGTGCGACAGGTCACCGATGGTTAGCTGCTTTAGCCACATACAACTTTAGCTTACAATACAAGCCTGGGAGTCACAACACAGATGCTGATGTATTGTCACGCTACCCCTTTGAATCAGCTATCTCAACAGAATGGAAAGAAATTCCAAAATCATGAGTAAAAGCTATTTGCCAGCTGGCAAGTATTAATGAAAGTGATGAGTCATCCTCCAGGCTGGTGGATCATCTATGTGTCTCTCCTCACAGTATCCCAGAAGCATTTGCTTGTCCCACTTCATTGAGTTTCAGTCCTATGGAACAGCTGACCAATGAGGAGTTTAAGTAAGGCTCAAGATGATGATCCTGTAATTGGTATAGTGAAGCGAGAATTGGAGTCTGGAAAAATACTTACTGGTGTTAGGAATTCAGATGATTCAATTGCTCTGTTACGACGGCAGGGACCCAAGTTGAAAATTGAGAATAAACTTTTGTACAGAGTCACCAACAGTTCCTGCAGAAAGGAAAACATACAGCTTGTCTTACCCTCAAGGTATTGGTCCCATGTACTGTGCTCCTTGCATGATGACTCTGGTCATTTGGGGGTAGAGAGAACAACTGAACTACTGAGAGATCGATTCTATTGGCCCCGAATGTCTAGCTATGTGGAGCAGTATGTTAAGAATTGTGGGCGATGTGTAACGAGAAAAACATTACCTAAGAAGGCTGCCCCACTGAACCACCTAACCAGCAATGGACCATTTGACTTAGTGTGTATTGACTTCTTATCTATTGAGCCTGACTCCAGAGGTCTCAGCAATGTTCTGGTTGTAACCGACCACTTGACTCGCTACGCACAAGCATTTGTAACCAAAGATCAGAAAGCGCTAACTGTGGCCAAGATAATGTGCAACAAATTTTTTGTTCACTATGGCTTACCCACCCGTATCCACTCAGATCAGGGAAGAGACTTTGAGAGTGGTCTCATAAAAGAAATGCTTAGCATGCTCGGTATAAGAAAATCCAGAACGTCACCCTATCATCCACAAGGAGACCCTCAGCCAGAAAGATTCAACCGAACACTGCTGTCCATGCTCGGTACTCTGAATCCTATGGAGAAACACAGATGGAGTCAGCACATCAACCGATTAGTACACGCTTACAACTGTACTAAGAATGATGCAACTGGATATTCCCTGTACTGTCTTCAATTCGAAAGAGAGGCTCGTCTGCCATAGGATGTGTGTTTTGGAACTTCACCTGATGGAAAAGGAGCTGGTAGCCATCGACAATATGTGGAAAGAATGAAGTCAGAGTTACAACAAGCATATCAGTTGGCAACTGAAACTGCACAGAAAAGTCAGCAAAGAAACAAACGATGGTATGACAAGCACATAAAACACCAGACACTGGCTGTAGGAGATCGTGTGCTGACAAGAAATCTGGGTTTGATAGGAAAGAACAAACTTGGTAACAAGTGGAATTCTGTTCCTTACCTGATAGTTGAAAAGTTGAAGAACTTACCTGTATATCGCTTAAAACCTGAATCTGGAATGGGAAGTGTGAGGACTCTTCACAGAGACCATCTCTTACCTGTTGGGGATGATGTGAGATTGTCTGATTCAGGAACATTCCAAAATACAGCTGCTCCAACAGAGATCAGGACAGAATCTGTGGGGAGAAAATATGGAAGAGGATTAAAGGAAATAAATCAGAACTTGGCAGGAAGTGGATTGAGAAATGACTCGGACAGTGAAGAGGATGACTTGTGGTATTACTACCCGGATAGGGTCGAGGAAACTCAAAAGTATGTAACACAGGAGGAATCTTCAGTAGATGAGGGAGCAGTTTACCATCAGGATGAAATGGATAGACCTGCTGCAGAGATGGATGACACATCATTCACTGACCAGGGCCACGAAGCAGTATTGGAGCAGACTCCTGAGGAACTTGGAGATCCTGCTCTAGAAGGGGGAGATCCTGGAACAGCCAATACTACTAGAGAGGTAGTAGAGCCTGTTCATGTGCGACCTAAGAGAAGCACAAGAACTATAGACAGATTGAGCTATGATTGTCTGGGGAGACCCACTAACAAGTCTTTAACCTTAGTTCACAGAGGAATGGTTGTAAAAGTACAAGGTGGGGACAGTTCACCAAAGTTTTGTAATACAGTGTGGTGCCACCCTATGGCACAGTGTACTCATTGTGTTCAAGTAAGCAATTGTGCTGAGCCTGACATCACTATTAAAGTTTAAAGAGGTAATCTCATGAGGGCATGAGATGTTTAGAAGGGGAAGCGTGTAACCCAGTAGAATGAAGTTCTACACGTTTTAAGTTTTGAAATAATCTTAAGGTTATTTATTTATTTATTTATTTATTAGCTATCTATTTATTTATTTATTTATTCATATTAATTCTAGAACAGAATTAAATCTAAAATGTGTTTTGCATTCATTTGTGAATATATACATCCTAATGTTGATGTGTAATGATATGTGCGTTTGTCTTTGAGAACATGATCAGATAGCAAGTTTGATCAACCTTCACTGAAATACAAGGGGTAAACAAGTTTGTTAGGTGTTCCTTCATGATTGGTTTATATGTGTTTAGTCCCGCCCTCCGGTATGGAATGTGAAATGTGATTGGTTGTTTGGGAGAAAAGGGGTTGGACAGCCAGCAGTTTTGGAAACCGAATGAGAGACGTGCTGTGTGGCTGTATTGATTGAGAATAATTCACGGAAAGTAAAAACACGACACTGTAATGTAGATCGTGTAGTGTTTGTTTTGGAGTTTGCTGTGTTTTTTTTATCAGAAAAGTGACCAGTGTCAGTTATTAATCAGTTCAGAGTGAGTAGGCATTTTTTAAATGCCTAGAGTGTTAACTGACAGTAGTAGAGATTTAAACTGAACTTCGGAGAGGGACAGTTAAACGGAAAAGCAGGAGAAAAAGGAGGACTGTCAGCTTAGCATGCGACTACGCTGAAAGAGTTTTAAAAAAAGTTGATATCACCCCAAATAGCCGGGATATTTGGTGATTCCTCTGATTACGTGGGAGTTGCCTTTCATCAGCTGGTGATTAAAAGTGAAAGCAAGCAATTGAAAGAGATCTGCGGCAGGTGATTGCCGATCGATTGCTGCTCGTTGGATCGTCATCTGGGTTTGTCATCTAAAGTACTGTCATATTGACTGCTGTCAACTGGGTCGCTGTCAACTGGATCGCTGGCATCTTATTCGCTGTCATCTGGATCACGGTCATCTGGATCTGAGGTATTTTGTTTCATTTTATTTGTGCTCAGGAGAGTGAAGAGGCCATTTTCATTTTCCCGGCCACAACGTACACTAGCAATGTTTCAGGCCTGCAAGGGGGTGGGGTATGAATGTGTGTGTGTTTGGGCCCACTGAGTTTTAATTTGTTGATGGTGATGCAGTGAGCATAAAATACTTCTGCATATTTTACAGTGCAGTTTTATACTGTATATAGTTTATATAGGTGTAATTCAGTGTGTAATTTAGTGACACAATTGTAGGTACTTTCAAAAAGAAACCTATTCTGTCACCCTTTAGTCACCTGTTGATTTATAACTTTAATTGGTCGAGTGTGTAAAGGTGGTATTTTTCTATATTTGTTTAATTATTATTCTTCATCGTAAATTCCTTGTGTTGAATTATATTTGGATCATTTTACTGTCTTTCGGCTGTGCATAAATTCTATATTTTGTATTTTGTTTTAAACCTGGGTTCTTTTCCCAATATTTACATTTCTATTCTAATTAAATTCATTATATTTTCTGATTTATCTAAGAGTTTTATTATTCACAGAGTTTATTTCTTAATTTTTTAATTTGATTGATTTATTCAAACTCAGCAAACATTTATATTCTAATCTGCCTTATTTACACTACATCATTGAAATATATCAGAGGGGCCTAACTTCAACATCTCAGTAGGCATTTAGTGTATTGAACCTGGAGCACTATCTTAAACTTAATACAACTAGGTGGCGCTACATATATAAATACTATTCAATAAAATGCAACAACTGTAATCTTAAAGTTGTGAGAATTTTAATCAGTTGTATCTCGTTTGTTGATTTTTCCAGACGTTTTTGATCCAAAATAAAACTGTTAAATTACGACCATGAGCATGTCTTGGCATTTTATTAAAGGTGTTTAATTGTAATGATTGAGAGATAAAATTCTTTTAAATAACATTTTTTCTCTTGAACTTTTAGTACAGTTACTTTATTTATGGTGTTCGATCATAATAATCTAGGAAAAGTTTGTGAAATAAGTGTTTCTCTGTAAAACTCTTAGTGTGTAACTTTTTTGAACGGATTTGATCGTAATAATCTAGGAAAAGTCTGTAAAATAACAGTGTTTTTCTGTAAACATTTTAATAAAAATATCTGTAGATTTTATTATTTTTTGCACTTTATTTCAACAAAGAAATTTTACTGAAATATTATGTTTTTTGTTTGGCAGCCATAGCTCCCTGTCATTTGACCTTTTTTTACGATGGAATTTTTTTTTTACAGTTTAAATAAGCATCGAGTTTTGTTTGAGATTGTGTCGTCTCACTAGTCTGTTCTTGCGCCAACAGACAAGGCGCCTTTATTTAGCCTGGAGACTATATAATAGTTTATATTTTTATATATTATATAAAATGTATAGTTTATATTATGTATAAAAATATTATAGTTATATAAATGCTTCACTCTGCTCATGCAAAGATCATAATGCAATTACACATTCGTCTTATTCTTCAGTATGAATTTACTTTAATAACAAATTTCTAACAATACTACTAATTTACGTTTTTATTCTATTTATAAATAATTTATACATATGCAATAAATGTAAGCCTGCTAACTGTGTGTGGTTCAAATGACCGAATATGTTAACTTAGTTTGTAATTATATAATAATAAATATTAAACGCCTGCGTGCAGGGCAATGTGTGCTACAACAACAACAACAACAACAACAACAAAATAATAACAAAAAATACTAATAAGACAGGCCTACTTTGGCGTTGCAATACAATAGTATTAATAATCAAATAAATAATTACAATAGGCTAATAGCATATATATAATTAAAATAGAGGAAAAATAGAGGAAATTCAATAGAAACAAATGGTACCATTTGTTATAGCCCCATGCAGGGCCCAATGTGTTCTTATTCTGGTCCTTACAACTATTAAAAAAACTATGTAAATATTAATAATAATTATTATTATTATTATTAATATTATTATCCTATTATTATTATTATTATTATTATTATTATTATTATTATTATTATTATTATTATTATTATTTGGGCCTACAATAGATCTGAAACAATCATGCAAACCAAGTGCTGCTCGGAAATGGCTATCTTTGCTCAGCTTCAGGTGCACAGCAGCAAGACGTTTGGCAGCGAACTATGAATTTATTTTAATGGCAAATGTCTAATAATACTACTAATTTACGTTTTTATTTATATTATACATACGTAATAAATGTAAGCCTACTAACTGTGTGTGGTTCAAATGATAAAATATGTAAACTTAGCTTATATATAATTAAATAATAATAATTAAAAGCCTGCGTGCAGGACTTTTATTTGAGGGCGACGTCACGAGCTCAGATTTAGTTGACCAGAGGAAAATGGGCGTTTCAGCACCGCCTACATGTGTATAATGAATTTTGAAGTCGTTTTTCCGTTTTCCTACCCTAAATCAAAAAACGAAAATCCAGCCAAAATCTCTTTTTTTTGTTGTTGTTTTTTGTTTTTTTTATAAGCAAAAGAAAAACCATTTCCTTTATTCCGTTTAAAACTGGGAAACAATTAAACAAAACGTACCCATGTTTGGCACCTGCTAACATCTTACCTCAGAGTCTTTGAACCGGTCTCGACGCTTGGAGTTCATTTTACTTCTGTAAGCAGTGATATAGCCATCCTTGGTTTTATTGGTTGAGTCCGGTTCTTTGACATTGACGGCCTACATGTTTTAATTTACCCGTAATCTGTAGTACACAACAAAGACCTCGTGTTGCGGAGAAATAGTTATCTTGAATTTGAATAATAGCTGTGCTGTACAACACAATAAATGGGAAACTGTCAATGTAATCGGCATTCATCTTGTATAAAGGTTACATATCTCACCAAGGTGCATTACTAAAGAGTTCCACTAGAGGTCAGACAAACCCACATAAATGCGATGAAAGAAATGTACATTTTCCTTTCAGACACTTGACTGATTTATTGGGGACGTACAAGTAGGCCTGCTTCTTAGTCCCGGCTATTCCCTTTTTAGGAAAGGTGAAATACAGCCGATGTACCAAATTACATAGGTAATAGCTTGACAGTAATGACAAATTTAAACAACACAAAACTTCACAGTTAGCTGTTATAGCATTTAATGTACAGAATATTACACAATTCTGATTATTAAAATAATAATGAATAATGAAAAATCAATCCATGAAAGTTTTTAAGTGTAAAGTGTGAAATTAATGTTGTATGTGTTCTTGCAAGTCAGCAGTTGTTTCTGTGCTCTCTTTTAGCTGGTTTCGATCTGTCTGAATCAGTCCCACTGGAGTTCAACAGACTAACTTCTGTCTTTCTGAAATAACAGGCAGCCACATGTCTTTAAGAAACCTTAGTAATGGATTCTCCTGAATCACAGCTGTATGTCTGAGTCTATGAGAAACAGTCTAGATTCAGTCTTTCAAGACAATTTGAATTTGTTAGTGTGCCACAGCTTAATTCACTGTATAAAATTTGTAAATTACTTTCACGTTGTTGGGGTTGTGAGGTGCAATAGAAGTTTATGGATATTAATATAGATGAGATATTACTATTAGTATTTTTTGTGAACTTACTGTACATTTTACCACGACAGTCATAAATCTTTGTGATGATAGAGGCATGATCTTTTTCATCCATATTACATCTTTAATAGTTTCATTTGTGCTGTTTTCACTAAATTAAATTAAATATAGTATCATTTGGGTCTTTTTATGTTAGCATAGAACAACAAATCCTGCCACATAGTAACACATATGCACTGTTTCGACACAAATATATAGTATCTTATTTTTGGAGCTGAAGCAATGTCTTTAGGCCAATATAAGGCTACTCTCCAAAATTATACTGCCTGGCCTCCAATCAAACCAGCTTTATAATGTTTAAAGATTCTCCAGAGCCCACAAAGTCAAAAGAGCAATGGGGGAAAAAATCACGAGTATCAGCCAAGCACACACGCACACTCACTGAGCACATCCTGCTACACTGCAGTAAATCTTGAGGAGAGCAGAAGTCCATGTGGAAGAGACAATCATGTAAGACCAATAAAGCACACATCTCTCTAAACGCAGTAGTCACATATGAGCACGTCAGAGCTGTCATTACTTGCTTTACACTCAGCATTTAAATACCTGATTAAGCTCAAATAGCAAAGCATAAATGAGAGTGCAATGCCTCGTTATCTTGTTGACATGCTGAAATGTACAGAATTAAAAATAAATGTGCAAGCAGAAAACTCCCATGGGTTGTTCCTGAATATGATAAAATGATTGTTTCTTCATCGGTGAGGGCTGATCTCACCTAAAGCATATGGAAGTAATTAATCAGTTGTTAAGTCAAATGGTCTGTTCACTGGCACTAATCAAACTCTCTTATAATGTCACTGGTAAAAACTTTCAAAAATTCTTAATACATTTTTTTTTTGTTAGTGTAAAGAATGCTGCGTACCCTTTAATAATGTTGTAAACAGATCTAAACTGAGTTTCCTACAAAAATACATAGCAGGTTATGTTTCACAGCTGTCTTTTTCTTTTTTTCGCTCGATATAATGATCACTGCTCCGTTTAAGCCTTCACCATAGTAACTTATTCATACTAATAGTGAATAGGTCATAATGACATAAGTTATTAATCCGGGAAATACGAATCTGTTGCTAACTTTACTGAACTTCATATTTCCATCTGTTTCAAGCTACGAATATTTGAAATTACAAATCAACAGAAAAAAACCTAAATATGA
This sequence comes from Danio aesculapii, assembly GCF_903798145.1. Lineage (NCBI taxonomy): Eukaryota > Metazoa > Chordata > Actinopteri > Cypriniformes > Danionidae > Danio > Danio aesculapii. The sequence goes on from NC_079451.1 coordinate 13,158,363, forward strand.
TCACAAACTAAGCACTTGGAATCAATATACTTTACCTGCAGCTGTTTTTCAGTCATTTATAAAGAGCACACAAACATAGTGAGAGTTATAGGTAACCTAATGTACATTGTTATGGGTCAATGAGGCTAATATTCGGCACAAATCCATCAATTTCCCCTTTCTGGCTGTTCTTTTTATGAGTGTAAAAGCACTGTCATGTGTGTTTCCTCGTTGGTTAGTAATGCTTTATTTCATTGCACAACAATTAATCTATCAGGCTTTTTGTCTAAAAATAGAGAAATCACGGTTTCATTTGTTATTAGATTATTTTTAATTTCGTCTCTCCTGCTGAGCATGAGCTAAGCTGTTGAATGGTCAGCGTATGAGGCGGCTAGGCTAAGCTAGCTTTAATTTTGATTAATTTATTATTATCTAATCGGTTTCCTATTATGTCATGAATATACCCCTGTAATGTCTACTGCAGTCCTTTTTTGTCTGGCTTTCTCGGATATCTCACCTGTTCACCAAAAATTACATTATATCCCGGCAATGTCTGACACAGGTGCATATACATTGTAAAAGCCGTGCAAGGCACGAAAGCTTGGCTGGCATAGCAACAGTAACTAAGGAGGGCGGGGCTTAGCGAAGGGTCAATTAAAACCACACTAAACTTAGCTAAACTGAACTTCAACTCCGAAAACAATAAAAAAAATTCTGACACAGTTTCAGTTTACTAGAACCTCTATGTTAAGCTATGTTAAGATGCGCTGTTAAAAGTAAAATATGCAAATGTCTTCCTATCTTTCTTTGAGGAACATTTTTAAAAAACAATTCAATAATTTTCTTATGTATTTGTTGGCAAACTGGCAATCTCCTGCTCATCTTTGCTCCTAAAAAACTAGACCTTTTCTGGATGCTGCTTTTGTACCAAATCAAGATTACAACCAACTGTTGACATCAAATCACATCATTATTTAACCAGTTTATCTGATTACTAGCTCTATATTGCTCCTGTCCCAAACATCAAAGTAAGTATTTGCGTTTTCCATTCTGTCCCAACTTTTTCTGATTTGGGGTTGTATGATCAACACAGTAATTGTGCTGGGCATGTATTGCTAGAGTCATGCTAGAGTTACTGCATGAGCCACATAGAAAACACAATATAAATAATAATAGTAAAAGTTTTTTAAAAATCTTGTTCCCATTTTTTTTGTTTATTAAGTGTAAAATAACAATGTTAAAATATAACTTTTTAAATAAAATGTTTGCATAATTCTATTTTTACAAGTTTTTCCTCTTCTTCTTCTTCTTCCTTTTTTATTTGATTTAGTTTCATAATATGTGTAAAATACTCAGGCCACCGGCAAGAATAAATAAATAAATAAATAAATAAATAAATAAATAAATCATACTCAGAATTTGAATGTAATATAAGGTCTTAATAACCTTTCGCACTTAAATATATATATATATATATATATATATATATATATATATATATATATATATATATATATATATATATATATATATATATATATATATATATATATATATATATATATATATAAGAACCTCTTAACAAGTATATAAAATATAATTTACACATATCAGTGCTTAGATCTGACAAGAATGTATAATGTGCTCTAAAACATAAAGTGCTCCCAGCGTGTGACCTTATGCTTGAATATACATCATTACTGTGGCCAGAATGTCACCCTTAAGCCCATGTGAGAAAGGTAATTTCCAATGGTTCATTTTGACCTGTGGGTTCATAATGATGCCAGTTCAAACAAGTTGTGTTTACTGTAAATGTCCTAAAATAGTTTCATTGCCTGCTGCACTTCTTTGAATGACAACTGAAAATTACTGTTTGGTTATGTAGTAAGTGGCGAGCACTAGATATTAATATGTTGGTTGACTTTTCACCAAACGCGACTAATGTCTGGTGTCATGTAAGGGCACTGGAGAGTAGCGGCTGCATGACGGACACTACAGCTCTGGTCTGGGGCCAGTGACCTCAGCCCTCTGTGATGCTATTGGCCCAGCAGATCTAATGGCTTCTGTGGTTTAGCTGAGCTCTGGGTCCTGCCATGACAGTGATATCTATTAGCTGGTTTCTTCAGAAGGAGAGGTGGTGAAAGCAGAATCGTCTCAAGCTGCGTCAGCTGATAGTGAGGACTACTGTGATTGTTGCACACGGTGGAAAACGTGGACAGATTCTGATGTTTATTCGAAGAGAGAGCTAGAGTGCCGCACAGTATTTGCAACAACATTTACATCATTAGTCTGGTGGGTGGTCTCTTCTGGTCGAGCGTCAACAGAAACATGTCCTGTTATGGAAAGCTTTAACCAAGGCTGGATTCAGGCCCCTGAGAAAGTATTGACGACCAGCAAGAGCATGTGTTGCTGTAAATCTTGAGTTTGATTGACAAATGTATATTTGCTGTTGGCCTTTTTACATCTGCATGTAAGCAGATTTTATCTTTCCAGTGGACATGAATAAACAATAAAACATTATAGATTATAGATGACCTCAAAGAGTTTCCTTGAAGTCCATCATTTGCTTGCTTACAAGATCTTGTATTTGAACGTTAAGGTGACCAGTCCTGTTCATCTCTGCCCTATATCAAACCTAAGTTAAATGGCTAATTGATAGCCTTCACGGGACAACACATCATTAGAGGAACACTACTTGGCAGGAAAAAAAAAAAACAAAACCAAACAAACACTATCTACTGTTGCCCACCAAGTCAAGAGCTGAGCTATTTCCTATTTTTACCCAAGATGCAGTATAGTTGTTGTGCAATAGGATATAATCATAGATGAGGAGATGCTGACAGACATAAACGCATACTTTTCCTCTAACTTACCAGCAATATTACACTGCAAAAATGCTTTTCTTACTTAGATTTCTTGTCTTGTTTCTTGTCCAAATATCAAAAAATTCTTATATCAAGAAGCATTTTCCAGGCAAGCAAAGCATATTGTTTGTTTTCAGAAATAATATGCCAATATTAAGTGAGTTTTTCCTTAATATAAGCAAAATAATCTGCCAATGGGGTGAGCAAAATAATCTTGTTTTTCCTTTTGATTTAAGATTATTTTGCTTACCTCATTGGAAGATTATTTTGCTTGTTTTAAGGAAAAACTTACTTAAATTTGGCATATTGTTTCTTAAAACAAGACAATATGTTTTGCTTGTCTAGAAAATTATCCTTGATTTAAGAATTTTTAGATATTTGGACTAGAAACGAGACAAAAAAATCTAAGTAAGAAAATAATTTTTTGCAGTGTAATCTAAGCAAAACAGACACCAAATATTAAGGAAGGCACCCATGTTAAGGTATTCTCCAAGATGGATGTAACAATGGTGAATTGGAGCTCTGAAAGGGACCTGGGGTGCATTTCCGAAAATCCTCATTAGCCAACTAAGGTTGCAATTGATTTGGTGTTTCCCAAATCCGTCATTCCAACGAACATTCGCAAACTATGTCGCAAACTTTTATGCTTGCAACTACACCTCTGGAGCTGTAGTTAGAAACATAGTTCTTGGCTGTGTTCTATTCCCACTTATCCCCTCTATGCCCTATTCATTTAGAACATTCTAACATTTACCCTTGGAATGATTTTTTTTTAAACCATTAAAGTCATCTCTTAGGTGTAATTTGCTTTCAGAGTATTTTTACAGTTCAGTTTTATCTTTATGTTTACAATTGCTCTCCCTTCGCAGTGCACTTTGAAAACATTGATGTCATTTTGAACACAATGGCTCATGACAAAAGCTGTAGGTGACCTATTATATAAAAGCGGAATTTATGTTGTGAAAACAAAAAACAAAGCATACTTTAATGCTTTTAATTTATAGTCGTTTTTTTTTTAAATTAAGTATCTGTACTGGATATGACACAGTCCTGTTGGTTAGAACATTTCTGCAGTGGTTTGCATGTGTCAAATTGTAAAAGTATACAATACCAATACAATATCCTACTTAATAATAATAATAATAATAATCAACATCACCATTAATATTGTTAATGTTATTATTAAAGTAGGATTTTTTTTCATTTCCTAATAAATAACAAATATTACATTACATTTAATAAATAGCCTCATTATGTATTTATTTATATATGATATTAGAATACGTGTTAGCTTTTGTTTGTTAGCTTAGGTTTGTTGACATGTGATCCAAATATCTGTAACTTAAAACCATAGGCTGTATAAAAATATGAAATCTGACCGGTTTCTGCTGCATTACTATGGAGATTTGCATTATTTTGGCCTCATATCAATATAAAACTATCAAGATCTTCAGATTCACTTAATGATTAGGACAAGTGTATTTGGGGCTGAGCTTATCAGGTACATAGATCTCCACGACTGGCCAATTTGTACACATAGTAATGGGCTTTATTGTTGCTTGCTTGTGTGATAATTCTTCTGAAAGGAGAATTAGTGTCACAGAGTCTATGCTTTGTGACCTGCTTATTACGAATACACACAGACATCCCTCACCTCCTCTGAAGACATTTAAACACACAACAAGGAGAAGTGAGAGTAAAGCAAACAGCATGGATGAAGACCTCTACTGGAGCATATGGATGCCATTTGTACCGAGCGGTGAGAATGTATAGGTCAGTCTGCCCTCTGGTATCTCTCTATCCATCTGTTTTCACATTACTTGCAAATTATAGCGTCCTCCAGACCCAAATGAACATAAATCAGCACCACAAACGTGCAGAAGTTTTCCCCGCTGTCATAAAACAATGATTTAGGGTCAGCCCTGTGAAAATATGCCGCTGCGAATTCGCCCCTGCGCCCCAGCAGTAGAAACACAAAGCACCATCTCATCGGAGTAATTTATGGCCTCCCTGGGAGATGTGGATGATTAGGGCCCAGGCCACCAACAGACAGCAAAACAGTAGGAACTCCAGTAAGACCCACTGGAAAACCCAGGTCAAATTTATCAAACAATTCAACAGAATCAATTTCTGTTTGGAAAGAGGTGAGCATGGGGAGATATACGGTGTTTTTAGTATACTGGTACATCTCAGAAACATTTGCTCACTGGGCATTTGTATGTTTTGGAGTTGCTAAATTAAATAGTCGTAGCTGAGAACATGTGATGCATTAGAAGTCCTGGTGGCCAAATGAAATATACAATTGGACGATTCCGGATTTTTGGAAATGCAATAAAAGGTTCCAAATATTTAAGGAAATATGTCATTGTCATTCAATTTTTTGAAAAGGAGCACTATTAGAGTAAAGATTAATGCGTGCTGTTCATGGAAGACTGTTGTGAATGCTCACACAAGCCTGCAGAAACGCTCTGCCATGTGGATGTTACCTCTGGGGAGGCGGCGGCATTTACAAGTCTCCTTGTTGGGTTGGAGGTATCAGGCTAAACTTCACACTGGCTTCCTGGACCTTGGTTATTATGATTAGCCTCATGCTCCTGCTGAAAGGAGGAAATGCACGGCCAAAAACATGCTTGTAATAACAACCAGCTACATTTATAGAGGTGAGAACCTTGTCAGTGCTAAGACATATCTTTACTCACAAAACCAGTATGCGTATACTACAAAAATAAACACATGCTCCTAACAGCAGAAACGACTGTATAATGATGGTCATTGAAATTTAGGATCAGGATCGACACTAATAATTTAAGAAATATTTACATAGTTTTAAGCCAAATTGGAGAACTTTTGTATGCACTTTGCCTTGTTTGTTTACATTCATTCATTCATTTTCTTTTTAGCTTTGGCCCTTTATTAATCCGTGTTCACCACAGCGGAATGAACCGCCAACTTATCCAGCACATGTTTTACGCAGCGGATGCCATCTCTGGGAAACATCCATACACACTCATTTACTACGGACAATTTAGCCTACCCAATTCACCTGCACGCATGTCTTTAGACTGTGGGGTAAACCGGAGCACCCGGAGGAAGCCCACACGAACGCAGGGAGAACATGCAAACTCCACACAGAAACACCAACTGACCCAGCCGAGGCTCAAACCAGCGACCTTCTTGCTGTGAGGCGACAGCACTACCTACTGCGCCACCGTGTCACCTGTTTGTTTAAACAATGTAATTTTTTGTGACTAAAATAGAATAAATCTGAAAACACTGCTGTCGTGTCTGACATCATGCACATGCATACATGTTAAGGAAAATATAGATTAAAGGCAAGCATGAAGAAACACAACAATGGCAGAGCTCATGTGTTGTTTTTGCACAAAGGCTTCCTAGCGCTTCATCAGCAAATTGAGAATTTATTCCACATTCAAATAAAAAGCCGAGATGCATCTTAAACACAAAGCAAATTTTAGATGTATACCAGTGCCTAGCTGCAGATGACTTCGTCTCACTTCCCAATTACATGCCCATGTTGCATAGACAAATACTGGTCTTTTATACCAATAATTAAACCATGGCTTTAATACTAGGGATGTACAGATCCGATCACAAGAATGGAAATTGGCCCGATTATGTGGCTTTAGACTCAATCGGAATTGGGTTTAGAATTATTTTTTCATTTTTTTATATTTCCCAAATGATGTTTAACAGAGCAAGGACATTTTCACAGTATAGTCTGATAATATTTTTTTCTTCTGGAGAAAGTTTGGTTGTAATTCAGCTAGAATAAAAGCAGTTTTGAATTTTTTATGAACCATTTTAAGGTCAAAATTATTAGCCCCTTTAAGCTTTAAGCCCCTTTTTCGACTGTTTACAGAGCAAACCATCGTTAAACAATAACTTGCCTAATTACCCTAACCTGCCTAGTTAACCTACTTAAGCCTTTAAATGTCACTTTAAGTGTCTTGAAAATATCTAGTAAAATATTATTTACTGTCATCATGGCAAAGATAAAATAAATTAGTTATTAGAAATCAGTTATTAAAATTATGTTTAGAAATGTGTTAAAAAAATGTTATCTTCGTTAAACAGAAATTGGGGGAAAAAAAACAGGGGGGCTAATATTTCTGTATATTCAACTGTATATATGGCATGACATCACTTCGTTGCAGAGACGCTATTGGTTAAATGCTGGCAAAATAGAACACGGAAGCGGTTTTCTTGAAGCAACATTGCCATAGCAAACCTTGACATATGTAAACTTGTGATTGTAAGAGGTGGAAAGGAAAGCCTACATTTAGCACAACAAACCTGATAAGGTTCACATCAAAAACAAAACCCTGCACAATACATCGAGTTTCATTAAGAAAAACATACATTTCCGTCTGTGAAACTTACTACTGTGATGACAATAAGAGTTAGAAATGTAGTTCCTAAACGCACATTACTGGTTTTAAAAACACTGTGGCACTTTTATTTTATTTTTTTGTTTACATGTCTGTTGGGTATTTTAAACAGTATATTTTATATATATATATATATATATATACTGTTGCACTAAAGTCCAAAAGTGAAGAATTTATTGCTTGATTGTTAACGCTACCTCAAAGAAGTGTTCTGTTTGTTAACAGAGCTGTTAAATGTTAAAATAGATGGATTATATAAAAAATAAGGAAAATCCTGGATCTGTTTCTTTGCTCTTCTTTATTCTTTTTTATGTATTATAGAGGTATCGGATTGGGTTTTGGTATTGGTAGCTACTCAAAATCAAATGACTTGAATTCTGACTTGAGTGCAAAAAAACCCTGATCAGGACATCCCTACTTAATACCATTTATTTTTCAGCGATGTGTATATGTAGATAATTTTGAAACTGTTGAAATGTGAAAATGCCTCACTTTTTGGCTACATTGTTGTGCAAACATAGTCTTAATCAAGCAGCATACAACACATGTAATACACAATGGCAGAGTTAATTAGAGAAGTGAAGAATTTCAAAAAAACAAGAAAAAATACCATTTTGTATTATAACGCAAACAGGCTTAACTCTGGTGAGCCATGGCATTCAAGAAAACATGCAGACGACATTTGGAGCAACCCTCACCATCACAGTAAAGTGCAGGAGGATAAAGACTGACCTTAAAGAACTGGATACACATGCTAAACATCTTATTCCAGTGCTGTCATGTCTGCATCCACCTGAACTGGCTGAGCAGGTACTGTTTTTAGATCTATTTTAACAACTGCTGCCTCAAGTCCCAAGGCACTCATATGTTCTGTGTGTGAGGCCGCACAAGATGTCTGCTGCGTTCTCTCCTCCACAGGTGTCTCTCTATCAGGGCAATGTTATATGTTTTCTTTCTCAATAGTTCAACAAGTCTTATCGCCAAAATCAATGGATGGTTGTGGTATTTCAAAGAAAAGGATACATTCTGCTAAAACATTTTTTTTAATGACATACTTGATATACAGTTATTAGAAATTCGTTCTATTGTTCCTTCTTAGGAACTGTTAAACTATCTTGGTTAAAAACACCTGAGTGGAAGAACAGAATTTTTTTAGAAAAGTTTTATCCGATCTGTTTTTTATTTTATTTTATTTTATTTTATTATGTAGGAATACAAGTATTTTATGATATACAATCATATGTGAGTTTTGGCTGATCAGGAAATCAATGGAGCTACCTCAGCAGAGAGGATCTCCACTCTCTTAAGAGCCACTGTCTTTGTCAAGTCTGTTTAGTAACTGTTTGCTTGGTGGTTTTGTGCGAGATAATCCTGTTCTTGGGAATTTATATTTGTTTAGGGAACAACAGGAGTCTGTGGTCCTAGTTGTTTGAACTAAAGGAAATTTGTTTGCATGTTTTAAACAAAGAAGACAGTGACTGGGTACTATGTCTTGCTTTTCATATATTCACTTGATTACAATTACTTTTTTATACTTGTTGACAAATTAACACATTATTCACACAGTAGCAGTGAATGACTCATAATTAATTCATCGATTCCTTTTTTTTAAAAATCATTTTCTTTTTAAAAATATTTACCATGTACACTAACATTTGGCTGAATGTTATTATTGTTGAACGCCCATGCAAAAACCATGCAAATTCAAGCTCATACACTGCCTATGTGTAAATGATAAAAACATTATTGTCGTTTTTAATAGCATTGTTTGTTTATCTTATGTGATTCTGAAAACTTTTCAACATAAAATATTTACTTGAAGTTGCCCTGAGAGTTAAAGATGCAATTACGCAGTTCTTTGATTATTCTAAAAGTGTTTCAAGTGATATTGATAATAATGTTGTATGATATTAATGATATATTAATTACTGTTATGCCATTAACTCATAAACTCTTAGGAGTTCTTTCATTTATACACGGCATAGGATCATACTTTTAATTTAATTAAAAAGAATAATAAATATAATAATAATAATAATAATAATAATAATAATAATAATAATAATAATAATAATGTTTATTTCTTTTATCTTTTTATGTTTCTAGCATTTGTGTTGTAATCATGCCAGGTTAAATGTAGTATAAATAGTCAAAATACCTAAAATGACACATTTTGATATAATGTTATTGAATTTGATTACAAACAATAATAAAATAAATAAATAATTGTAAATGATCTCCCCAGTTCTGATTTCTCATATGTATTGTGTCATAGCTTAATGTTTAGAATGACTTGATTAACGTAATCAGGGATGATGAATTCTAAATATTACAGGAATTGTTAATTTGAAATATATTTCCCAAATGATGTTTAAAAGAGCAAGGATTTTTTCACTGAATGACTGATAATTTTGCTTATTTGTTTTATTTCGGCTAGAATAAAAGCAGTTTTTAATTTTTTAAAAACTATTTTAAGGTAAAAAATATTAGCCCCTTTAAGCTATTTTTGTGGGGGACTGTGGGGGAAACCGGAGCACCCGGAGGAAACTCCACACAGAAACGCCAACTGACCCAGCCAAGGCTCGAACCAGCGACCTTCTTGCTGTGAGGCGACAGTAACCTACTGCACCACTGCGTCGCCGTCTTGAAAAATATCTAGTAAATTATTGTTTACTGTCATCATGGCAAAGATAAAATAAATAAGTTATTAGAAATAAGTTATTAAAACTATTATATTCAGAAATGTGTTTAAAAAAATCTCTCTGTTAAACAGAAATTGGGGAAAAAATAAACAGAAGTACTAATAATTCAGGGGTGGCTAATAATTCTGACTTTAACTGTATATATATATATATATGTAATGTTTCTCTGTGGGTTTTCGCTTTTATGTATATATTTGTGATAAGATCAATAATGTGCATCAAGACTATGTTTGATTGTGTGTGTATATTTTTTAAAACAGTAAAAAACAAATGCAATGCATACAAGATGTGCTTCTGGGTGCAATATTAGAGAGGCCATGTTGATAAAGATAGACAGGTCTCTTGTACTCCAACTAAACAATATAAGAAAAAGTGAAAGCGGGTAAGATTGACATCCAGTAGATGGCGCTATTGCTGTTAGATTCTCTTTTTCAAGAGTTTTGTGGAAAGTATTTTCACTGGTAGCTCTCTGTGTATTGCGGACATCTGGGGGATGTAGTATGGATGATAAGGAACATGACATAAAAAATCTTATTTTTTATATTATATTTTTATTATATTTGTTAAATAATATATATATATATATATATATATATATATATATATATATATATATATATATATATATATATATATAATATATATTTTTTTTTATATTATAATATTATAATAATGTTATGTAATATTATAAAAAATCCACCAACCTTAATCATGGAACAGTCCAGCAGTCAAATTTATAAAACATATAATATTATTTTTTTTGTTGTAAATTCATTTTAAGACATCTAAATATTTAAAATGTAAAGCTTACATTAAGATAAAACGTGGAAAAGAAGACTGAGTGATTAAAAAAAAAAAACAGCAAAACAAAAAATTACATAAAAGTAGAAAGGGCGCATTTCAGGACTTATAGAGCCCCAATGGCTGGAGTTGCTTAGGGCTCCAAAATCACAAAATTTGTCCTTGTGCGTGTGCGTGTGTGTGTGTGTGTGTGTGTGTGTGTGTGTGTGTGTCTGTGTGTGTGTGTGCGCGTGTGTGTGTGTGTGTGTGTGTGTCTGGTTGGTGGCCATCTATGGGTGGCACAGGTCCTGAATTATCCACCCTGCTGAATCTCACTAAGTGTGACGCCACTTGCTGAAAGACCTAGTTATGTCCTTCAAATATGCTGCATCTCTGCGTCCCGTACACTCAAGCATCACAGGAATGAAAACAAAAGTATATTAACATGTCATAGACAAACCTGACAACGCTACAGTTACTACAGTAAGCCTTCGTTCCCCGAGGGGGGGAAAGGAAAATGCTATGTGGAAACTTCCACTATGGGGGATTTCATCAGAAACCAATCATCTGAAAGTGTATAAAAACTTGCCAATGAAATGCCAATGAGTTGGCAGCGTCAGCGTGCACAGCTGGCGTCAATGACAATCAGTCATGCTATGAAGACGCAGCCAGTGCCATGCTCGACATCCTTTTCTAGCTGAAGAGACTTTCACGCTCAACAGCTAAGGGACAATCGTTGTGGCGAAGGAACATAGCATTTCCGTTCCCCCCCTCGGGGAACGAAGGGTTACTTTAGTAACCGTAGCGTTCCCCTTCGGATGGGGAACTCCAATGCTATGTGGAAGCTTCCACTATTGGGAAATCTATGGAAAACGGCACAATGAAAGAACCTTACTGCGTCCCTGGCGAAGGGTGTGCCACGCAGTAGAGCGAGCGCACCTACAAAGACCCGAGACACAGTCTTCCCAACGTGTCCCCTGGCCCTTACTTACCTTACTTACCTGTTCAGGACCAGTTATATTTTTCGGGTAGTCGCAATAACCAAGTAAAATAGGTTCTAATACGACAGTATGTTGGGAAAGCGTTCAGTCCCGATAGGGAGGACGCTGCGGAGCTCACCTGCTACCCAGAGGGGAGACCTGGTGACAACCTATGGACTAGCCCAGAGATGGGGAGTCCTTGCATAAGGACGGTTAGCGGGGAGGGAAGACACGAGCCCGCCTAGAAGGGGGGACTAAACCGTGGCTGAGTGAGCATATGGGATCTCCAGCGGGGATCACGCATAGCAGGTACCTATACCCAGAACGCGGGCTGACCAGCGGGCATGCCAACAACGTAACGGGCCAACACCTGACTCCTCCGCTGAGTCAGATGCTGGGGGCCTCGGAGGAACTCTGCAGGGTTCGCCAAATAGGGAACAAAACTGATAAAAATGAAAAAGCGCATGTATCTCCGGGTTAGGAAGAATAGCGCAGCAAGCGTGTTTCGACACCTCAACCGAATTGTTTTCTCAATCACCAAGGGTTACCTAATACCCTTGAGGAAACCGGCTCCACTCGTAGATTGTAAAACCTTGCAAATGTATTGGGTGTCACCTAACCCGCAGCTCTACAAATGTCTATCAGAGAGGCGCCGCGTGCTAACGCCCAGGAGGATGCGATGCTCCGAGTGGAGTGCGCTCTCACCCCTGGGGGTCACGGCTCACCCTGGCTCTGATAAGCGAGGGAGATGGCATCCACTATACAGTGGGCCAACCTCTGTTTAGATACGGCACTTCCCTTCTGCCAACCACCGCAACAGACAAAGAGCTGGTCAGAGGATCTAAAGCTCTGAGTGCGGTCCACATACACTCGCAAAGCGCGAACAGGACACAACAATACAAGGGCTGGGTCTGCCTCCTCCACGGGCAGCGCTTGCAGTTTCACTACCTGATCCTTAAACGCCGTGGTAGGAACCTTGGGCACATAGCCGGGCCGGGGTCTCAGGATAACGTGAGAGTAGGCCGGTCCAAATTCTAGGCACGAGTCACTGACCGAAAATGCCTCCAGGTCCCCAACCCTCTTAATCGATGCCAACGCGACCAACAGTGCTGTCTTCAAGGATACTGAGTCAAGTGGCTCGAAGGGATCCCCACGTAGGCTCGTTAGCACTACCGCGAGATCCCAAGAGGGCATGAGAGGGGGGCGGGGTGGAAACATCCGCCTCGCACCTCTGAGGAACCGGATGATGAGGTTATGCCTCCCCACGGGGCCGCCATCCACCACATCATGATGAGCGGAGATGGCGGCCACGTAAACCTTCAGCGTGGAGTGCGACAGCCTCCGTTCCAACCTGTCCTGAAGGAAAGAAAGCACAACACTGATCTGGCAAGATCGGGGGTCTTCTCGGCGAGAAGCGCACCATTCAGTGAATAGACTCCACTTCAGGGCGTAGGCATGCCTCGTAGAGGGTGCTCTAGCCTGAGTGATGGTATTAACCACCGTCAACGGTAGGTTACCTAAGTCGATGCGTCTATGGACCACACGTGGAGGTTCCACAGATCTGGGCGAGGGTGCCAGATGGTGCCCTGTCCCTGAGAGAGTAGGTTCTCTCTCAAAGGGACCCGCCAGGGGGGGGCCGTCGCGAGGAGGGAGAGCTCTGATATCCAGGTCCGGTTGGGCCAGAGAGGCGCAACTAGCAAGACCTGCTCCTCGTCCTCCCTGACCTTGCACAGTAACTGCGCGAGTAGGCTCACTGGGGGGAACGCATATTTGCGCATGCCCCGAGGCCAGCAGTGGGCCAGTGCATCCGTGCTGAGGGAGCCCTCGGTCAGGGAAAAAAAAAACACTGGCAATGAGCGTTTTCGGCGGAAGCAAACAGGTTGACCTGGGCTTCCCCGAAGCGCGCCCATATCAGCTGGACAGATTTAGGGTGGAGTCGCCATTCTCCCGGGGTAAGGAGCTGCCGTGAGAGCCCGTCGGCCGCACAGTTGAGCCCGCCCGGAATGTGAACAGCAAGCAGCGATTTCAACCGTGTATGACTCCAGAGGAGCAGACGGCGAGCGAGCTGAGACATGCGGCGGGAGCGTATATCCCCCATATGGTTGATATACGCTACTGTTGCCGTGCTGTCCATCCTGACCAGCACGTGTTGCCCCCTCAGCACCGGTAAAAAGCAGCGCAGAGCGAGAAACACTGCCAACAGCTCTAGGCAGTTGATATGCCAATGCAGCTGGGTTCTCTTCCACAGGTCCGCATTAGCATGCACGCAACACACGGCCCCCCAACCCATACTGGAAGCATCTGTCGAGACGACAACATGCCTGGACGCCTGACCTAAGGGCACTCCGGCCCGTAGGAAGGAGGGTTCCCTCCAGGGGGTGAGGGCGCGGCGACACGCGTCTGGGGACCCGATCGTGAAGCCAATGCTGTAGTGGTCTCATATGGAGCAATCCGAGCGGCGTGGCCGCGGCTGCGGATGCCATATGCCCCAGGAGCCTCTGAAATGATTTCAGGAGGACCACTTTTTTCCTGTCGAACTCTCTCAGACAGTTCAGCATTAACTCGGCGCGCTCTCGTGAGAGGCGCGCCTCCATAGTGATCGAGTCTAGCTCCAACCCGAGAAAGGAGATGCTCTTCACGGGGGCGAGCTTGCTCTTTTCTCGGTTGACCTGAAACCCCAACAGGTGGAGGTGCCGGAGTACCTTGTCTCTGTGCATAATCAACTGCTCCCGAGTGTGGGCTAAAATCAGCCAGTCGTCAAGATAGTCGAGTATGCGGATGCCGCGAGCCGAAGGGGCGCGAGGGCACCCTCTGTGAGCTTGGTGAAGACCCGCGGAGACAGAGAGAGCCCGAAAGGGAGGACCTTGTACTGCCATGCTCGACCTTCGAACGCAAACCGCAGAGACTGCCGGTGGCGTGGAAGTATGGAGATATGGAAATACGCGTCCTTCAGGTCTATTGCTGCAAACCAATCCCGAGGACGAACACAACGGATGATGCGCTTCTGCGTAAGCATTCTGAAGCGCAGCTTGTGAAGGCAGCGGTTCAAAACGTGCAGATCTAGGATTGGCCGTAGCCCACCGCTCTTTTTGGGCACGATGAAGTACGGGCTGTAAAACCCGCTCTCCATCTCGGCTGGAGGGACCGGCTCGATTGCATCCTTCGCCAGGAGGACAGCAATCTCCTCTCACAAGACAGGGGCGGACGCGGGGCTGACCCTGGTGTAATACACGCCCTGAACCTGGGAGGCCGTTTCGCGAACTGAATCGCATAGCCGATTCTGATCGTACGGATGAGCCACTGCGATGGGCTGGCCCTCGCTAACCAGGCAGGCAGCGCCCTCGCAAGTGGCCCCACCCGTACGACCGCTGACGTGCCAGCGGCGGGGCAGCATGGAGTGAGTGGACTTGCCCGGGGAGCGCTGGGGTCCCAGGGGAAAGCAGGAGACGAGAGGCTCGCTCTCGTCTCGCACCCAAACTCCAGAGGAGGGGCTGAGAGTGGGAGAGAAAGGAGACCGGTCGAAATGCACCGATCCTGCGAGCTGGAAGGCATAGCGTTCCAGACTGGCAGTGTTCGGGCTGTCACATCCGGGGAAGGAGAAAAAAGCTCTTTCATTGGGATTTGAATGGCGTTGAAAAACGCCTTTGATGTTATTTGTAACGCCCGGCCCTCCGCCGGGGAAAGAGCAAGTTCCCTCTTCTCAATTCAATTCAATTCAATTCAATTCAATTCACCTTTATTTGTATAGCGCTTATACAATGTAGATTGTGTCAAAGCAGCTTCACATAAAAGGTCACAGTAAATAGGAACAGTGTAGTTAAGTTTGTAGTGTTTAAGTTCAGTTCAGTTTAGCTCAGTTCAGTGTGGTTTAATAATCACTATTGAGAGTCCAAACACTGAAGAGCAAATCCAACGATGCGCGGCTCTACAGATCCTGAACCATGCAAGCCAGTGGCGACAGCGGAGAGGGAAAAAAAACTTCACTAAAGGCGGAAGTGAAGAAAAAAAACCTTGAGAGAAACCAGGCTCAGTTGGGCACGACCATTTTAATTTCTCCGCTGGCCAAACGTCTTGTGCAGAGCTGCAGTCTCAGTGGCGGAGGCTGGAAGCTGGCCTCAGCGAAGACTCGTCTGTCTCTGGAGCGTCATAGGAAACAGTCTCATGTTCTCCACTCTTCCATGACCATCGCAGTAGTTGTTCAGGATTCGGCCAGGTCCAGGATATGGAAACCTTGGGATCATCTCGTCGTTGGTCTTGGATCGAATCAGTGACTCTGCATAGTCTGAGGGCCTCGGGAAGAGTATCCCCAGGTGGAAATGGAGAATAAAGAAAATAATTAGCGTAGCTGATGTTCACAGTGTATATCAGCAAGATGCATAACCTGTGTGGAAGCCCCGTAAGTGGTGCACTAAGTGTATGCTTTACTGAACAGATAGGTCTTTAATCTAGTTTTGAATTGGGAGAGTGTGTCTGAGCCTCGGACGTTATCAGGAAGGCTATTCCAGAGTTTAGGAGCTATAAATGAAAAGGCTCGACCTCCTTTACTCGACTTTGCTATTCTAGGTACTACCAGAAGTCCTGAGTTTTGAGATCTTAAAGAGCGAGTTGGATTGTAGCGAGACAGAAGATTGGTTAGATAAGCAGGAGCTAGATTATTTAGAGCTTTATATGTAAGAAGCAATATTTTAAATTCAATACGAAACTTAACAGGCAGCCAGTGTAAGGAGGATAAAATTGGGGTGATGTGATCAAATTTTCTAGACCTGGTTAGAACTCTGGCAGCTGCATTTGTACTAATTGAAGTTTGTTAATAGAGGATGCTGGGCAGCCAGCAAACAGAGCATTACAGTAGTCCAGCCTAGAAGTCATAAAAGCATGGACTAGCTTTTCTGCATCTGAGATGGATAGCATACTTCGTAACTTAGCTATATTTCTCAGATGAAAGAAAGCAGTTTTTGTGACATGGGAAATATGATTTTTAAAAGTTAAATTGCTGTCTAATATGACACCCAGATCTTTTATAGTAGAACTAACGCTAACTTTGTATCCCTCTAATTGTAGATCGAGTTGTGAGATCTGCTGTGTACAGGATTTAGGCCCAATAAGTAATAATTCTGTTTTGTCTGAGTTTAAGAGAAGATAATTGTTGGTCATCCAGTCTTTAACATCTTTAATACACTCAGTTAGCTTGGACAGATTAGACGTCTCGTCAGGTTTAGTTGAAATATATAATTGAGTATCATCTGCATAGCAGTGAAAGCTGATCCCATGTCTTCTAATAATGTCTCCCAGGGGTAGCATGTATATTGTAAACAGTAAAGGGCCTAAAACTGATCCTTGAGGCACCCCGTATTTTACTGGGCTGATTTGTGAAGGCTGTCCATTTATATTTACAAACTGGTAACGGTCAGATAAGTATGACTTAAACCATTGTAGGGCATGTCCTTGGACACCTGTAGACTTTAAGCGATTAATAAGGATACCATGGTCAATGGTGTCAAATGCCGCACTAAGATCGAGTAGAACTAATAGCGAGATGCACCCTTGGTCAGCAGCTAAGAGTAAATCGTTGGTTATTTTCACTAATGCAGTTTCTGTACTGTGATGAGCTCTGAAACCTGACTGAAACACTTCAAAAACATTGTTGGTCTGCAGAAAGGAGCATAATTGAGCAGAAACAACTTTTTCTAGTATTTTAGATATAAATGGAAGGTTTGAAATAGGCCTATAATTAGCTAAGTTGCTGGGTTCCAGTTGTGGTTTCTTAATAATAGGTTTAATAACAGCTAACTTGTAGGGATTTGGAACATGGCCTAAAGATAAAGAAGAGTTGATAATGTTAAGAAGAGGTTCTCCTATAACAGGTAGCAATTCTTTCAGTAACTTTGTTGGAATTGGGTCCAATATACACGTAGCTGATTTAGAGCTATTTATAATTTTGTCTAGCTCTTCCTGTTGTATGATTTTAAAGCACTGTAGGTTATTTAGATTCAGAGGCGTGTTTACTGGATCTGAAGTATAAGGCGGTGCAGAAAGTTTAATATCTCCTATTTTCTGTCTAAAGCCTTCTATTTTATCACTGAAAAAAATTCATGAAGTCATCACTACTAATTTGCGGTGGAACGTTTTGTTCCAAAGATGACCGATTATTTGTTAATTTAGCGATGGTGTTAAATAAGAATCTAGGATTGTTTTGATTATTTTCTATCAGTTTGCGGAGGTGCTCAGTCCTGGCAGATTTTAAAGCCCTCCTATAGCTGGACATACTGTCTTTGTATGCAATTCTAAAGACTTCTAAATTAGTTTTTTTCCATTTACGTTCCAGGGCACGGGTTGCTGTTTTGAGAGCGCGGGTATGACTATTATACCACGGTGTAGTTTTATTCTCTCTAGTCTTTTTTAGTTTGATGGGTGCCACAGTATTTAAAGTGCTAGTAAAGATGGCATCCATACTGCTGGTTACTACATCAAGGTCATTTGCGTTTGCGGGTGCATTTCGAAGTAGAGAAAGATCAGGTAAGTTATTTATAAATTCATCTTTAGTGGATGGAACAATAGTTCTACTAGGACGATATATCGGAGCGGATCTGCTAATTTCAGGTAAACACAGCTTATATAGTAAGAGGTAGTGGTCTGTAATATCATCACTTTGTGGTATAATGTCTACATCAGTGACCTCAATTCCATAAGACAGAATTAGATCTAGTGTATGCTTTAGGCGATGAGTTGGACCAATAACATTTTGCTTTATTCCTAGTGAGACCAGCAAGTCCGTAAACGCGAGCCCTAACGTGTCGTTAGCGTCATCTATGTGGATGTTAAAGTCTCCTACAATTAGTATTTTATCAGTTTTAACTAGTAAGTCAGAGATAAAATCAGAAAACTCTTTAGAAAATTGACATAGGGTCCTGGAGGTCTATATATGGTGATTAGAGCGAGAGATAACATAGGTTTTTGCATAGTGTTTGGAAGGACAACATTAAGCGCTAGTACTTCAAAGGAGCTAAACATAAGTCCGTTTCTCTGATTAACATTAAGAATATCACTAAAGATTGACGCAACTCCACCACCACGACCAGTTTGACGAGCCTCATGTTTATATAAGAATCCTGGAGGAGTTGCCTCATTTAAACTAATATAGTCATTTTGTTTCAGCCAGGTTTCAGTGAGACAGAGTGCATTAAGATTGTTATCTGTTATTATTTCATTTATGATAAGTGCTTTAGGTGCTAGTGACCTGATGTTTAGGAGACCAAGCTTCATGAAATTTGTATTTTCACTTTTTCGTGTTTTTTCTGGTTTAATTCTTAATAGATTATTTTTGGAGCACACAGTACGTTTGTTTCTTGATCTAATAATACGAGGAACAGACACAGTCTCTATGTGGTTAGTTAGGTATGCATTAGTGTTATTTTTGTGGGACGAATAGGAGTCTGTGTGGCTAAATTGTGAGTTTTGTGAATTTTTACTTACTAGTCAGATAGAGCGAAGTATTCTGGTGATGTTGTCCGACAGGAGTTCAGCTCCAGCTCGACTGGGGTGCAGCCCGTCAGCGCGGAAAAGCCTAGGACGCTCCCAGAAAAGATTCCAGTTATTGGCAAAGAGCAATTTCTGTTCTTCACACCATGTTAATAGCCATTCATTCAGAGCAAAAAGTCTACTGAACCTTTCATTTCCTCGGCGGTAGGTAGGAAGCGGTCCAGAAACGATGATCTGCGTGGCGGGCGAAGTGCGTCGAACCGTCTCGATCAGGCTCCTGAAGTCCTTCTTCAGGATCTCCGTCTGCCGGAGCCCGGTGTCGTTCGTCCCCACGTGGAGGACGGCGGCACCGAGGCTCTCGGCAGCGCTCAGGATAGTAGGTATCTGTGCAGAAATATTCTTAACTCGGGCACCAGGGAAGCAGAAAGTGCGTACTTTGTTACCTTTGGAGGAAGTGGAGCGGACGTGGCGGACGATTGAGTCGCCAATGATGGCAACATCGCGACCCGTCTCGCGGAGAGGGGCGAAGCGGTTCTCCGTGGGGATCTCGAACACCGGAGGAGGAGACGTTCTGCCCCGGGACCTGGCAAGCACCTTACGCGGTTGCACCCAGGGGCCGTGGTAGCCGGGAGTCGGCGTGAACGACGCCTGGGTGCACCGCGTCCTCGGTGCGCTGGGCCTGGACAGAGAAACACGCGGGGTTGAAGAAACTGGGAGATTGTCGTTGTATCGGACACTTACCTCAGACGAGCGAGTACGGGTTAAGAGCAGAGCCCTGATGCCCTCTCGCTTCGTCTCCAGCGAGCGAATCTGGGACTCCACCGCTTCCAGCTCCAGCTCCAGCGCCTCCATCGATGCCTCTCCTGCACTCAAGGACAGACACGCAAGCGACATTGTACAAGGTGAAGAGCAAAGCCAGAAAGTGAGAAAATAAATGTGTGAAAGGGGTTGGTAGCTTTAGCTGACCAGCGGTGCTAGCAGGCTAAAGCTACAAACACCAAGCGGATGCTCGAGAAACAGAACGTTTAAAAGTAGATTTGTTTGTATGAGTGTGTTAGGAGATTGTTCACCCCAAGTAGGAGAGATAAATATTTAGTGAATGAGGAAGTATTTTAAGATAAAAATGTAAATTGCGAATCTAAACTCCAAACAAACGCAGCGAACTCCAAACAAACGCAGCGAAGCAGTGACGTCACTCGAGCATCTTCTCCTGATGGCCCGTCTCAGGGACGCTTCGCGGTCCGTTTACCGGACTTAACGGCGCCCTGGGGCGGGGGCGCTGGATGCCTGCGGGGTGCTCGGCACGGCCGCTTGGCCGGAGGCACGGGCGGGAGCGCCAGAGCAGATTTTGAAGCCGCAGACGGGCGTCCTCGGCGAGGAGCAGCGGAGGTGGATGGCTCGGCGGGGGGAGCGGTCTTACGTTACCGCCGATAGATAACTTTGCCCATCGCATCCGACTGCTCTTTCACCGCGGTGAACTCCTGGGTGAATTCACCCACGGTGTCGCTGAACAGGCCAGCCAGGGATATGGGCAAGTTGAGAAAGCGAGCTTTGTCAACTTCGCGCATATCTGCCAGGTTAAGCCAGAGGTGGCGTTCCTGGACCACTAGTGTGGCCATCGACCTTCCCAGGGCACACGCCGCTGACTTGGTAGTACGCAGAGCATAGTCAGTTGCAGTGCGGAGCACATGGAGCAGGCCTGGGTCGGAACCACCCTCGTGCAGCTGGGCCAGCGCCTGCGCATGGTAGCGCTGGTAGGTGGCCATAGCGTGCAAGGCGGAAGCAGCCTGGCCCGCAGCTCTGTAGGCTCTGGCTCCGAGGGAGGTAGATAACCTGCATGCTTTGGACGGGAGCTGAGGCAGACCCCGCCAGGAAGAGGCGCCACGCGGACATAAATTGACAGCAATGGCGCGCTCGATCTGGGGAATCGCCTCATACCCCCTGGCTGCTCCACCATCGAGAGTGGTGAGGGCGGAGGCACACGCAGATCGGGCAGAGAAAGGTGCCCTCCAAGACTGCGTGAGCCTACTGTGCACTTCTGGGAAGAAGGGAATGGGAGGTCTAGAAGGCTTCGCCCTCTTAGTATCCTCCACGTAGCACCCATCTAGTCGGTCCGGCCGCGGAGCTGGGGGATAAACCATCTCCAACCCCACGGCCGAAGCAGCCCGAGAAAGCACGGCCACCATATCCGCTTCTGGATCCGGAACCGGGCTCGCTACCCCAGAGGGAGGGAGCGGGTCCGGATCCTCGTCGGATAATAATAGCCCACCCTCCGATGCAATGATGGACATCTGGTCCTCGGTGTCATCAAGCGAGAGGGCGACCATCCCTAAGGATGGAGCGCTTCTCTCGCTCGAAGCTTGGATGGAGCGCGCTCAGGAGTGGGAGGTCCACGAGCCCGAGGGCAGCGGATTTACTCCTACTGTGACCCTCAGATCTGCCCGAGTGCCAACCGCAGAGCGGGGGACAACTGGGGGAACCCAGCTCGACCGTCTGCCGATTCGTATACACACTCTGGACCGAGAGAACTGCGTCTCGAACTCTCTCTGTGCAATACAGCTTGGAGAAACCCTCAGTGACTCTTTCAGAAACTCGTGAAAGGCTCTGAAAGTGAAAGGATGTCGAGCATGGCACTGGCTGCGTCTTTATAGCATGACTGATTGTCATTGACGCCAGCTGTGCACGCTGACGCTGCCAACTCATTGGCATTTCATTGGCCCGTTTTTATACTCTTTCAAATGATTGGTTTCTGACGAAATCCCCCATAGTGGAAGTTTCCACATAGCATTGGAGTTCCCCATCCGAAGGGGAACTTTGAATTATGTGAGGTTATTTAAATAATTAAGTGTTTATGTTTTCACTCCCAAGTTAACTGTAGATTACACAAACCGTTTGACACACGACGTACAATATTCAGTTTTATGTCTTAACATTAGGTTCTTCACTTTATATCTTAACATTAGGTTCTTCACTTCAGAATCATTGCACATTTTGTTGAAAGGGTTTAGTAGTTTTCCTGCTGTTATATATTGCATTTGCATATTATAGTTGTATTAATTTATAGATTTGTATTTATCTTTTTAGTATACAGTATACAATGTAAATTAGAAATTATTACATTCAATAACCTTGAAAAAAACTCATGCTGTTAACAAAAACAATTAAACTATTATTATTACTGTTATTTCCTCTCTGTGTGCATGTCTATATGTTTGCATATATGTATTACAAAAAACTACACTGTAAAACCCAACAGGAGTAATTTCACAGTATAGATTATATATACTCATATAGATTAGTTTAACTCAAATGGTTTGTAGCAATCAGTTTTGTTAAATATTTTGAGTTACCTGAACCTAATGGGTTTTACAGTATTCAGTTGGTTTGAGTTGTTTGAGTTCTCTTCATTTATTGGGTTTACTGTGCTCAAATTGCTTCATTTACTCAAATGGATTAAGTTCACAATACTCATTAGGATCAGTTTTTGAACTCGATTGGTTTGTGGCAATCGGTTTCCTCAAATGGTTTGAGTAACCCTAACTTTTTGGGTTTTACAGTATAACTAAGAATTGTCATGGCATCCAGAAAGTACAGAAAAGTGCTTATTTTAAAATTATTCACACAATTTTTTTCACAGCATCTTAATATCACAAAGACAAAAAAAACATTTCATGAAGGCTGTTAGAACAAATACTTAAATTTCATAATGGCTCAAAGTTTGAAGCAGGTCTATGACCACATTTCAGTTTTCATCAAATCAAGACCTGAATCATAAAGCATTATGTATCTATTTATTTGTTTGTTGAACAGTCACCAATGCACAAACTGTAGTCAAGAACAGTAATTAAAAGCATTCTTACATTAAATACTCTTTCGTGTTATGAAAAACTTGCAAAGGCAGTACATGAACAGATTTTCTCAGTTCATTGAACTCAAATAGTCCACACTCCAAGACTCTGCATAATTTGGTATAAATAGGCAATCAAGATATGGAAGGATTGCGTTCAACCCTTCCCTCAACGTTGATGATCCTTCCATCAGATGAAGTTGGATGAAAGAAATATAAAATATAAATATTTGTTCCAATGACAGTGATTCTTTCCCCCACATTATTGTGCAATAGATGATGCTTGTTAATGTCACTAAAGTGTACCAATATAATCCTTAGATCAACAGAATAGAATAAACAGTTTTTCTATTCATTTACTGCCAATGAAGCATTACAATTAATTAATTGTTTCAAGTCCACATTTATTCCCAGAGCTATAGCTTATGTTAATGATTAGAGGAACAACATGAATGGAAAGACAACAGCAAGAGAGCAACTGTTTTTTTTCTAAACTTTAGATTTATATAATATGTAAATAAATAAATATATTACAGAAAACATAATTTGAAATCAAAGGTTCCTGCAAAAAGTGACACTCTATTACAGTGGATTAAACAAACTATTCAAATAAATGTAAAGATAATGTCTCCTGTACATACAGCAATTTCAAATACTTCATAAATTATGAAAATATGACAGCATGAAGTACATATGTCTATAGCAATTTTGTGCAAAGTCTAGGCATGCATATTATATATTATATATGTTTATTTTGACATGACAAGACTTGACCAGAAATCACAGTTTGGCCACATTATCATAATTCTGCATGTAGTATTGCAGAGTATTACAGCCTGAAATTTCTCACCCAAATTTATTTTTTGACAATAATCCTAATAATTTCATTAATTGTTTTGAATTTTCAAGAAGTTTTGATATGTAAACACAAGAAATCTATACATTCCAACCAAATTCAGTTTTAATCCTGATTCTTGAAAATAAAATCCACACTGCAGACTTACCATGAATCATTTATTTATTTATTCGCTTATTCATTTTCTTTTCAGCGTAGTCCCTTTAATAATCTTGGGCCGCCACAGCGGAATGAACCACCAGCTTATCCAGCATTTGTTTTACGTAGCAGAGGCCCTTCCAGCTGCAACCCATCCCTGGGAAACATCCATACACACTCATTCACACACATAAACTATGGACAATTTAGCTTACCTAATTCACCTATAGCACGTCTTTGGATTGTGAGGTAAACCGGAGCACCTGGAGGAAACCTACGCGATCATGGGGAGAACATGCAAACTCCACACAGAAATACCAATTGACCCAGCCAAGGCTCGAACCAGCGATCTTCTTGCTGTGAGGTGATCGTGCTCCCCACGGCGCCACCATGATGCCCTATATATTTATTTTTCATTATTCATTCATTTTCATTTATTTGTATTTATTTATTTATTCATTCATTTATTCGTTTATTTATTTGCTTGCTAACAAGAATTAAACTTTTTCATTATTATTATTATTTAGAATTTAGAATTATTTAAAATACATTGTTCTCACACTCATGTAATTTTTTCACAGTGCTTTAATCATTTGATCTACATTGAGCTGACTAAAACACCACAACTACAGTTTAATTCAGAATAGGTAGTGAGTAATTAATCAAACAAGCCTACAGTTGTTGACAAGACACTGGGAGGCTGCTGCACAGGTGATCTGAGGCGCCAGGCAGTTTGATACAGTCTAACCTTAAAACACGGCTGCTGTAAAGGGAAGTGTAACTGGAGGAATATGCCCCCTTAGAATTGCAGTCATGCGTTCAAATGACTGTTAGTTCAGGCAGCTCCAAACTTGTTTTACCTGGGAATCAGGAGCACCTTTACCGTCACATTCACCATCTTACTGAAGACAATGGAGGGGCTCAGAGTCATAGCTTTATCTGCTGCTTTAAAATGTTGCATGATTTTAATCCAAATTTTTAAAAAAATACTAATTTAATAAAACTTTATAATAATAAACAATTAAAACTATAGTGTTTCTAAACCCTACTTTAGTGAATTACTTGAATCTGTTTAGGTAATTTTATTTTTTACAAATTTTTATAGCTATTAAAATTCTACTACAATAAAAACGAATGTATACTTCAGTATTTACTATCAGTTAGGGATGGTTGACACAGTAGCATTCATTACCAAAGTTTGTAATTATCATATACTGTATACATTACAATACATATTACTACAGAAGGCTAACCTAAACAGAAGGCTGACCCTAAACGAGTCTTCACCTGAAGAATATCATTATAAACACAAGCCATGTCTTAAAGGGAAAAGTGGAGGCGTTGGCATAAAATAAAGTAATATTTTTAGTGTCAGTCAGCATACTGGCTTCAAATATAATTTATTTAAAATAATAGTGTTGTATATTTCAATGTACAATATAAACAATACATTTCAATTTATATTGGTAATTGTATATACTGTAGGCCTCCAGGGCACCACACCGACTTTACAAAAGAATTTGCTGATTTATAAATAGATTTGGCCACAGATAAAGTTTTAATTGTTGGTGATTTAATATCCATATAGATAAGGAAAAAACATGCATTAGATCTGGCCTTCGTAGACGTACTAGCCTCTGTTGGAGTGAAACAACATGTCTCAGGACCCGTAATCATACCTTAGACCTAATATTATCACATTGTATCGATAGTTTTGCAGCAGAGTAATGACATATATTTAATCTATTGTTTATTGTAGGTTTACAGAACAAGCTTCTTTGGTAGATTGATCACCTCTAGCACTAAAGATTACATTGTCAGTAACCTATACCTGATCTTTCTAATTTCATAAGCATTCCAGAGAGCCTATAAGAACAGAGCAGTATGAGCAAAAGAACACAGCAGTAATGACTTTGAATTTCTTCATATGCAAAATTTATGATATCAGAAATTAAATACGCACCATCAATCTGTTTCCTACAGCATCCCTGTGAGAGCAATTGTAAATCGTTAATGGATAAACTTCAGACTTTCTCAGCAGTAGATGGAGGAACTGTCTAAACTGATACATTTCTCCAATTATGTTAGATCATATACCGACTAAATTATTAAAAACAATTGTTTTCAGACATTTCTGAACTTGTTCTTAACATTTTGAATTCGTCGCTACTTTTAGGATATATGCCTAAGACCTTTAAAATTGCTGACCTTTAAAATTAAGCCTCTTATTTTAAAAAAAAACAGCTTGATCCAATAGAATTAGTAACTTATAGACTCATTTCAAACCTGCCTTTTCTATCAAAGATACTAGAAAAAGTCGTATCCACTCATCTATGTTCCTTCCTACAGAGAAACAATATTTATGAGAAATTACAATCTGCATTTAGAGCATTTATTAGCACAGAAGCAACTTATAAGAGTTACAAATGACCTCCTCCTGTTGTCTGATCGTGATTGCATTTCTCTTGTAGTGTTATTGGATCTCAGTGCAGCATTTGATGCAATCAATCTTAATATTCTTCTTGACAGGCCTGACAATTATGTTGGTATTATTGGAACTGCATTATCCTGGTTCAAGTGTTATTTTTCTGAACATTATCAATTTGTATCAGGTAATGAAGATCTTGATCATCAGTTTGATTATACTGATCAAAAGTACACCATGGGGTACTACAAGGCCTAGTTCTTGGTCCCTTATTTTTGCATAATATGTGCCACTGCTGATATCATCAAAAACAGAGTTAGTTTCCACTGTTATGCCAATGATACACAACTTTACATCTCCTCTCAATCTAATCACTTGATAAGGGGGACCAAACCCTAATGTATGTAGCATGGAGGGTACAGTATGTTGTAAGGGCAGACTGTTAACAATGTTTCTAAAGTTTTCATTTCAGATTGCTCAAGCTTGTTTGAACAAGAAATGTGTTTATGTGTTTATATTCTAGCTGACAACAATACTTATTTTAGATCGCAGGTACTTGTCCTATTTGCAATTAACTGTCACTTCCAAATTTGGCTAGAAGCCTCAAAAGAAGCATGTCATATCATATTTCAATTCTTTGTCTCATTTGTAGAAGCACAAAGCAGTGAGATCATTTGCCCAAGCCATCCCTCATATTGTCCGTCACTCACTATTTGTCAGCCATTTGTAAGTCACACTTTGGTTTAAAAGGGGCCAGGCTTCAGCATTCCCACAAAGGGTGGAATCTTTTGGAGAAACCCTATGATTATATCTATATCAATAGCAGAGATGTTAAGAAGCATGCATCCAACAAATCATGCTTATTAGAAAGAGGAGGTTCATCTTAAAATGATTAAAGGAAAAAAATATCAGGTTTTTGTCTCTGTTGCCTTTGCTCTTCACCGACAGTCCCTGAGGCCAGATGCAATAAATTATTATTCTAAGCCAAAACTGAACATAGTTATTGTTTTTTTTTTGTTTTTTTTTTTGAGAAAAATCTGAATATTTACTAGTGTCAAGGCCAGAAAGGCTGTTTAAACCAAAGCAAAGCAGTTGATCCTGCTGCAGTTATTTATGACTACAGATTTTTTTGGCAGAAAGGTTTCTTTGATGATATTACTCTAAAGCTTGTTTTCTCTCTTCTCGGCTGACTGGAAATGCCTTCATCCTGTCTGACATTACAGTCGGCTTTCTGTGGTCAAGCTGTTTGCCTGATGCTGTCATAAAGTCTGAACAACACACTGCCTTTCTACATTTCAAAATATTCAACTTTCACCAAAAGTGTCTAAATGGGTAAATAAATTAATGAGATAAAATATTTACATTGATTTCTGGTTTTCCAGTCAAACTCTGATATCTGTTCAAAGCTAACTGTGCAAATGACCTTTTTCCAAAACAGCTGGAACTGTAACCTATACTACTCCCCATCACAATACAAAGTCTGAACTTTTCAGAGATGAGGAAAGAGAAGGAAGCTTGTTGGCTACTTCCAAAGTACACAATAGCTTGTTTCCATCCAAAGGTACAAATTAAATTTATGCGACAAACAGGTATATCCAACACAATCTTACAGCAATTTGTAACTTTTTGTGGATAATTTTAGTGGATAATTCATACAATCTAATTCATACAATTTAGTACGATTTGCTCATCCCCCAATGATGGTTGGGTTTAGGGGTGGGGTTAGGAGCCATGCATCCTTTTTAAAATCGTACAATTTCGTACGACTGAACTTCTACAAATTTGTATGAATTAGCCACTAAACTGACAAAACGTAAAATACTTAGAGATTAGGCTGGAATATCGCATAAAAGACTTGCAAATAAAGCAGCATTTCCATCTGATGAGTCAAATCTAACAAAATCATCACTTCCTTATTAACGAGCCAAATATCAACAATAAAAAATGAGTTTGCTGCGGTAGGAAAAGCAGCGTAAACGTTATTTTTTTAATTTAATAAATAACTTGTGCCTCAAAAGACAAATGCTGACATACAAAGAATGCCCGGTGGTGTTTGAAGGCATGAGACGCGGAGCACAGATGCTCTTGACAGTTCTGGAGGTCATTAATAATATAACACTAATACTGAAATGCTTCAGGCGTTTTAGAATGACCAAAACAACATTTCAGATGTTTTACAATGTGCTCAGCCTACTGGTTTGTCCATTCACGCACATTTTTATCATCACATGATCTCTTATAACAAAATCACATGACCTTTTTTAATGCGCATACTGGAATTTGTTCAGTAAAAATGTGTCCATCATAGTTTATGCACATCTTTTTCAATCAAATAAAAAGATTATCCTACTCAGTTATGTGCATACGTCTTTTATGCGCATTTTTAAAAACTTATACACATCATGGCTTTTCCATCAACTGTTTTTTGTGCGCATATCCAAAATGCGCATAAAAATAGGCGGATGGAAGCATAGCTATTGTCATGTCTAATCAAATACCACATTTAAATGTGCTTATTTAGAAAACAGGAAACATAAGGTCTGTTTGTTGAGTATACTATTACATATGCTGTTTTTTTGTAATGAGGCACATGTAGAATATGTGGTCAATACATATTTATGCATCATGTTATATCAATCTGATCTTGCAGTGATTTTTCTGGAGTGAAAGGTCATTAATAAACTACACCGAAAAAAATTATTCAAAGATGATTCCTTGGATTTACTCAATTTTTTTACGTTAAGTGGTTGTAAACAATTTATTTGGGCTGAATTTTAACAAACAAATTAGGTTGAACATTGCTCAATTTAATTTGTTTGTTTAGATTCAACACAAATAAATTGTTTGCAACAGTTTTGCATGCAACACTTTTTTCAGTGTATATAAAACTGATCTGTTCATGCAGAGTTTGATATTAATTCCTGTGTGTGTGCGTGTGTGCGTGCGTGCGTGCATGCGTGCGTGTGTGAGAGAGAGAGAGAGAGAGAGAGAGAGAGAGAAAGAGCAAACAGGCACTAAAAGTAGACCTTACCATTCTAAAAAATGGGAAAAATTATGCTTCTGGTTCTATAGGCGTTATTTCATTGATAATAAAGAAGCATATAAAACCATTTCTGGAGAATTTTGAAAGCCACAGATTTACTTTGTAGCTATCAGAGAGCAATTTAACACATTGAATCAATGCATTTGATGACACTTTTAATGAAGAAAGTAATTAGAAAGCCATTAAGAATGTTGACAAATGCTATGCTGTATCAAAACTGCAGAAATAACCAACCTGTCAATTTGATTTGAGTCACACCTTTTAAAAAAGTGTTACAGTGGTAATTGTTACAATGTAACTATTAATCTTAAAGTACAAATAAAATTAACCAAAACTTAGCTCACATTGTTAGTTTTGTAGTGAACAATTCATCTGTAATCTTTTTTTTTTAGTTAAATTGTCAGATTACGAATGTCTTAAGAATTGGGAGTGGCTAACATATTTAACCACACCACTCCAACTCCAGTCAGTTTTGACAGCACTCAGAAAGTTAAAATAACTCTCACCAACCCTTTTCCTGATGTTTCTGAATGAAATGCCTACTGCATCCATTCAGCTTGCAGTAGAAAAAAACAAGCCACGCCCACTGTTTTGTCTTTTTATATAAAAAAAAAACGGTCAGTTTCTGTTTCATGTGGACTTTAAGGATTGATATTAATATTAATTAATTAATGATAA
The DNA here is from genome assembly GCF_903798145.1 of Danio aesculapii. NCBI lineage: Eukaryota > Metazoa > Chordata > Actinopteri > Cypriniformes > Danionidae > Danio > Danio aesculapii. The sequence goes on from NC_079451.1 coordinate 13,188,543, forward strand.
TTAAGCAATATTAATTAATTATGTACTTACTATATGGTTAGGATCAGAATGCAAGTTAGGATTAGGGTTAGTTGAATGTAATTATGCACAATTAATTGTAACTTCTACAACCTGTGTAACAAGAAAACCTTAAAATAAGGGGCTCCATTTTAATGGTCTAGGCACAAAGTCTGAAGCACAAGGCGCAAAAGCATTAAGGGCATGTCCGAATCCACTTTTTGCTATTTCTAAATTTAATTCTAATTTCCAGCAAACAAATTAGTTACAGTCCAAATACATGTCCAATTCCCCATATGGTCTAAAACCTGACAGGTGGACAAATCTATGCTTGTTTTTAATAAAACAAATATAAATATGCATATAATAAATAATACTAATGATAACAATAACATTTTACAAAATGTTGTCATGAATAAACTGAAAAAAGCCCCCGAGATGAAGAAGGCATGGAGGTTCTGGTTTTTATATTTATAGAAAATAATAATTTTTGTAACACTTTAATCCTTTAATTCTTTTTCATTTGTAAAGATATTTCTGTATTGCTGTACATCCTGCGTGTTTTAAGCAATGTTTAAGCGAGGCGCACAACTGACGTGCTCTGCGCTGGACTTTAGACCTGCTATCAGCTGGTATATCGAGCAGTCTAAGGCAGGTGTGCCTTAACACACATCCTTTTTTAGACCAGAACGCCTATGGGCGCACATATGAGTGCAAATGCATTTGCTATTTAAACAGCGTGGTGCAAAACATCAAAATGACACTTGCTTCGAGCTGAAACTAGCAAATAACTTTTGCGCAGCGCCTTGCGCCACATTGCACCAGGTGTAAAAAATTATGGCATATCAGCACTGATCTATATAGAGAACATTCTATAGAGATCAGTGCATGTCAGTTATAAATTTGGGACTCTTCAATAGTATACAGTAGGATGTTATGAAGCGGACAGGAGACAGAGGTAAGGAAACGTTAGGGTGTTTATTGAATGACAACAAGGAGCACATGAAGGATAGCCAGGAGGATCAGGAATGATGTTGGGGTCTTTTCCTCCGTGGCTGGGTAACAGGAATACACGAGGATGGACAGCACACACCAGATACAGCTGACAGAGGATGACACAGACTTGGAAGGACTGGAAGACAGGACGATTCGGGAGGACCAGGAAGACTAGGAGGAATACAAAGAGAACAGGTAAGTAAATCGTTTGTTTAGCTGAGGATGACTACGCTGAGTGGTCGCTCAGTTGTCCGCTTTCGTCGAGACGAGCCCGGACAATGAGCGACTGGAGTGCTGTGCTTTTATCTGGTGCTCGTGAATGTGATGCAGCTGTGTGCTCATTAGAAGTCAGGTGATGGTGATCTTCGTGAGTGGGGGTCGTGAGAGCCTGACCAATCCATGACAGTACCCCCCTCCCCAGGGCCCGCTCCTGAGGGCCGACACCTCCGACGCCGTGGTGGTCTCCCTCTGCCTCTAGGCGCTGGGAACTCAGGGTGGCTCTCATGAAACTCCACCATGAGACTAGGATCGAGAATATCAGCTCTGGGAACCCATGTCCTTTCTTCGGGGCCGTACCCTTCCCAGTCCACCAGGTACTCCAACTGGCCACCACGACGTCGGGAACGCAAGATCTCCTTCACTGCGTAGACGGCTCCTTCTTCTAGGAGCAGTGGAGGAGGGGGTTCCTCTTCGTGGTCAGGCTCTGTGGAGGGAAGAACAGGGTCGTGATAGGGTTTCAGGAGTGATACGTGGAATGTAGGGTGAATACGGTAGTGAGAGGGTAATTGTAGTTTGTAGGTGACGGGGTTAACCTGTTCCACGATGGTGAAGGGACCAACAAATCGGGGACTTAACTTGCGAGAGGGCAGTCGCATGCGTATGTCCCGGGTGGATAGCCACACCTTTTGTCCGGGTGTGTATCTGGGTTCTTCAGACCTTCTTCTATCGGCGGTTACCTTGCTTCGACGGACTGCCCTCTGCAGATGTTGATGAGCCTCGTCCCAGACTCTCTCGCTCTCCCGGAACCAGTGATCCACTGCGGGGACATCAGATGGTTCGCCATCCCAGGGAAAGAGCGGTGGTTGGAAGCCCAGGACGCACTGGAATGGCGTGAGTCCGGTGGAGGGTTGCCGCAGTGAATTTTGGGCATATTCTGCCCAGCCCAAATACTGGCTCCAGGAGCTCTGGTGACCACTGCAGAAGGTCCTCAGGAACCGTCCCACCTCCTGAATCTTCCTCTCTGTCTGCCCGTTGGTTTGGGGATGATATCCAGAAGAGAGGCTGACGGCCACACCTAGGAGCTTGAAGAAGGCTTTCCATAGACGTGAGATGAACTGTGGACCTCTGTCCGACACAATATCTTCTGGAATACCAAATGACCTGAAGACTTGATTAAAGATATTGTCGGCTGTTTCAAAGGCTGTGGGAAGACCTTTCAGAGGGATTAGTTTGACAAACTTTGAGAATCTATCTACTATGACTAGAATACAGGTATTACCTTCTGACGAAGGGAGATCAGTGATAAAGTCCACTCCTAGGTGTGACCAGGGACGGTTCGGAATCGGCAAGGGATGGAGCTTTCCAGCGGGTAGATGACGTGGGCTCTTGGATTGGGCACAGTCCTTACAGCCCTGAACATATTGCCTCACATCCCTTGCCATGTTTGGCCACCAGAATCGTTGGGATACTAGCGAGAGAGTATTGTTGATCCCTGGATGTCCAGTGCCTAGCGAGGTATGTAAGGAGTGGATCAGATCTACCCGGTGTTCAGGTGGTATGAACTGCCGATGAGGAGGGCATCCCGGCGGAGCAGGGGCTTCCGGAGTGGCAACGACTGGAGGAGCGTTCCAGGTGATCGGACAAATGGAGATGTGTTCGGGAAGAATCTTCGTTGGGAGTTCTTCATGATCGTGATGCTCGTGTAAACGAGAGAGAGCGTCTGCTCTTAGATTCTTGGGTCCTGGACGATAGGAAATGGAGAAATCAAAACGTGAGAAGAAAAGTGACCATCTGGCTTGACGTGGACATAGTCTCTTGGCCTCTTTAATATATTGGAGGTTTTGTGATCTGTGATCACCTGGAACGGATGTTTGGCTCCCTCCAACCAGTGACGCCACTCCTCCAAGGCTAGCTTGATTGCTAGCAGCTCCCTGTCTCCTATGCTGTAATTCTGCTCCGCCGGGCTCAACTTCCGAGAGAAATAGGCACAGGGATGCAGTCGGGGCGGTGTATCATGATGTTGAGATAATACTGCCCCGACGCCGGTGGTGGATGCGTCCACTTCCACCACGAAAGGAAGATTTGGGTCAGGATGAGTCAGGAGTGGGGCCCTTGTGAACTCCTTCTTAAGAAGGCGGAAGGCTGCGGCTGCTTCTTTGGTCCACTCCAGTCCTTTGGGTTTACCCTTGAGGAGATTAGTGAGAGGTGATGTAATCCTGCTGTAGTCCTTGATAAACCGTCTATAAAAGTTAGCAAACCCAAGAAACCTCTGGAGCTCCTTAATGGAAGTGGGTTCTGACCAGGATAGAACAGCCTCAATTTTCTTCCCATCCATACGTATACCGGTTTGATCAATGATGTATCCCAAGAAATGAATCGACTTCTGGTGGAATGAGCATTTCTCCGCTTTGAGGTAGAGGTGATGTTCTCTCAATGTGTGTAGGACCTCCGCAACGTGTTGGCGATGTTCGGCCTCACTCCGGGAGTAAATGAGGATGTCATCTATGTACACTATTACAAAGTGGTGAAGAAACTCCCGGAGGACTTCATGAATGAAGTTTTGGAATACGGAGGGGGCGTTGACCAGACCGTAAGGCATGACCTCATATTCATAGTGGCCAGTAGGGGTCACGAATGCTGTTTTCCATTGGTCCCCCTCACGTATTCTTATCAGATTATACGCGCTGCGGAGGTCCAATTTAGTGAAGACTTTAGCTTCTCGGAGCTGTTCCAAAGCGGCTGGTACCAGAGGAAGGGGATATCGGTATTTTACTGTACCGTTATTTAGGACCCTGTAGTCGATGCATGGACGCAGCCCTCCGTCCTTCTTGGCCACAAAGAAGAAGCTTGAGGCGGCTGGTGATTTTGAGTGACGTATGTACCCCTGACTCAGAGCCTCCCTTATGTAATCTTCCATTGCCTGATTCTCTGGAAGCGAGAGCGGGTAGATCCTACCTCTTGGCAACTGGGCATCTGGAACTAGGTCGATCGCGCAGTCCCATGGCCGATGCGGCGGTAGCTGGGAAGCTCTCTTGGGGCAGAAGACATCATGAAAGGAGCTGTACTCCTTAGGAATGTGGATAGACTGCTTCTCAGGAGGGCTCTCGACCGATGTTGCAAACAAAGAAATGGGGTTCCGACCTTGAAGAGGGAGATTTGGAAAACAGGTAGGTGTACATCCAGATCCCCATTTCTTTATCTCTCCTGTGCCCCAAGAGATGATGGGATCGTGCTTCACCAGCCACGGGCGCCCTAGAATGATGTCCATATTTGCACCCTCCAGAACCAGAAATTGAATCCTCTCTTGATGTAACAGCCCCACTTGAAGAAGGATGTCTTCGCATTGTCGATGGATACGGGTCGAAGATCGAGTGCACTGGGTTATCGGTTGTATCTGGTATATATGCGAGGACGCCTCAGTACGGAGGTGGAGTTGACGACAGAGGGATTGGGAGATGAAGTTCCCTGCTGACCCGGAGTCGATGAGGGCTGTGACAAGGAGAGAAATAGAGGCAGTAGTTATTTGTACGGTGGTAGTAAGTGGTTTACATTGTTCAATATTCGTACTGAATACACTCACTGAAGTCCGAATGGGACGAAGGGGACACTCCATACGGGTGTGTCCACTGACACCGCAGTATAGACACAGACCCCGGGTCAGCCTCCTCTGTCGTTCCGCTGATGTCAGTCTTCCAGACTCTATTATCATGGGTTCTGGTTCTGGAGAGGCTGTTGACTCAGGCGATTGGAGGAGTGCAGACGAGGGGGTGATGGTGTCCTGTTGATAGGAACGGAGACGATCGGAACATCGGAGAGAATGTTGGATGAATCTCTCCAGACCCATTGTATCATCTAATGTGGCCAGCTGGATTCGGAGAGTGGGTTCCAAGCCGAGCCGGTACGTGGTCAACAACGATCTCTCATTCCATCCACTTGCAGCTGCTAGAGTGCGAAACCGGAGAGCATATTCCTGTGTAGATAGAGTACCTTGCTTTAGATGATACAGCTGCTCTCCAGCGGCTACTTCCCCATCAGAACGTCCAAACACCTCTTTGAAATACTCCGTGAAGGTAGTGATGGAATTCATGACCGGCCCGGCTTGGTTCCAGATCGTCTCAGCCCATTTAAGTGCAGGTCCAGAGAGTAGTGATACGATGTAGGCGATCTTTGACTTATCTGTGGGATATAGAGAAGGTTGCATTTCGAATATGAGGGAACATTGTAACAGAAAACCATTGCACTCCCCCGCTCCGCCTGAGTAGGGTGCTGGTCGGGCCATGGGACTGGAAGGAAGGGCCGAAGAAGAAACTGTGGAGGCGGAAGTGCTCGGTGCTGGTGGTGCGTTGGAAAGTGGAGCTGGTGGCTGTAGAATCCGCTTCAACTGGTCCACCAGCTCTTGAAAGTGATCGAGGGTGCTCATGTTGTCGTCGTTATGGGTCCGGGCTTCTGTTATGAAGCGGACAGGAGACAGAGGTAAGGAAACGTTAGGGTGTTTATTGAATGACAACAAGGAGCACATGAAGGATAGCCAGGAGGATCAGGAATGATGTTGGGGTCTTTTCCTCCGTGGCTGGGTAACAGGAATACACGAGGATGGACAGCACACACCAGATACAGCTGACAGAGGATGACACAGACTTGGAAGGACTGGAAGACAGGACGATTCGGGAGGACCAGGAAGACTAGGAGGAATACAAAGAGAACAGGTAAGTAAATCGTTTGTTTAGCTGAGGATGACTACGCTGAGTGGTCGCTCAGTTGTCCGCTTTCGTCGAGACGAGCCCGGACAATGAGCGACTGGAGTGCTGTGCTTTTATCTGGTGCTCGTGAATGTGATGCAGCTGTGTGCTCATTAGAAGTCAGGTGATGGTGATCTTCGTGAGTGGGGGTCGTGAGAGCCTGACCAATCCATGACATAGGACTTATCAAAAGTATTTCACAAAATGTTTTAGCTTTAAAACTAGCTCCTAAATCAGTGAAATGTTAGTAGTTAGATGTTAGAGTAGTGAAGAGGACTCTCACTAAGACCAATCCACAAACTATTATATTATATTATATTATATTATATTATATTATATTATATTATATTATATTATATTATATTATATTATATTATAACTATATAAAATGGCTGTTACATTTTACATTTAGAATACATTTTAAATGCATTTGACCACAATGAGCGTTTAAAAGGTATCACCTAAAAGCATTTGTTGCTATTTAGAAGAACATCAGAACATTGTATTCAATGTACAAAATATTCAATATACAACATAAGATAAAGGGGACCAAACACTAATGTATGTAGCATGGAGACTACAGTATGTTGTAAGGGCAGACTGTTAACAATGTCATTTCAGTTTGCTCAAAAAGCTTGTTTTAACAAAAAGTAAATGTGTTTTTATTCTAGCTGGCAACAATGCTTATTTTAGATTGTAGGTGCTGGACCTATTTGCAATTAACAGTCACTTACAAATTTGGCTTGAAACCTCAGAAGAAGTGTGTTATATCATATTCCAATTCTTTGTCTCATTTGTAGTAGTACAAAGCAGTGAGATCATTTGCCCAAGCCATCCCTCATATTGTCCGTCACTCACTATTTGTCAGCCACAAACTATGTCACAAACTATTATATTATATTATATTATATTATATTATATTATATTATATTATATTATATTATATTATATTATATTATATTATATTATATTATATTAAAAAAAATGGCTGTTACATTTTACATTTAGGATACATTTTAAGTGCATTTGACCACAATGACCATTTAAAAGCTATTACCTAAAAGCATTTATTGCTATTTAGAAGAACTCCCAGAATTCGATTTTTTTAAAGAGAATGTCAGGACAGAAAATTGACTTCATAAATGCATGTTGTTTTGCAAAAATGTTTATAGTCACCCTTATAGTGATTAGTGTTCTTTTTGCACTGATGTTACATGAACCGTAAATGCTTCTTTTTAACTTATATTTAATAAATATACTGCTATTTATTTAACTAAATATTTAACAAAGCTTATAGCAGAACTATATCAACTTGTCAAATGTTCTGTAAACATTAGTAATGATGTGCAGCTTTTTGTAAAGCTACTTTGGAATGATTTTTATTGCGAAAAGAGCTATGCAACCTAACTTGATTTAAATTGAATTCTGTTACCAATACAAATATGGGGGGCAAGCTTGATCAACTTTTTCATAATGCTCGAAATGGCTTTTCTCAAAGTCAGCTTCTTACATGTTTCAGTGTAACAAAAGGAAAATGTTAGTAAGATAAAATAAGATAAAATAAGATTTTTGAATGCTTCTGTTTTAACTTAATCTATTTAATGAAATGTGCTAAAATATTTAACATAGTTTTAGCTGAACTAATATCAACTTGTCAAACGTTCTGCTAACATTCTAGTATTAATGTGCACCTTTTTGTAAAGCAACTTTGGAACAATAATTATTGTGAAAAGCGAAATTTTATTTGAATTAATTTATGTTACCAATACAAACACAAAATATGGTTGACAAGCTTGATCAACTTTATCATAATGCTTAAAATGGCTTTTCTCAAAGTCAGCTTATGATAGTTTTCAGTATAATGAAAGGACAATGAAAAGTAAAACGGGTTATTGTGTGTTTCTTACAGTGTAACTATTAATTTAGTTACTAAGTTATATCAACTATTAAATTAATTACATGTACTTACCAAATGGTTAGGGTTAGAATGGGGTTAGATTTAGGGTTAGTTACATGTAATTAAGTACTTGTTATTATGCAATTATATTTGTGTGTAAATGTTAATCATTGAGAGCACAGATTAACAATTTTTAGTCTTAGGCTTTTTAGTATGTGAATGTGCAGTTTGTGAATAAAGAACTTGAGTTAGTTCTTTTCAAAAATTAATCTTAAAGGGATAGTTCACTCCAAACCAGTTTGAGTTTTGGAAGACATTTTGGAGAATATTGAAAAGCAGAAGCAGTTGACTTCCATAGTATGTTCTTACCATATGGATGTCTGCTTGTTTAAAACATTCTTCAGATTATTGTGTTTTGTATTAAACAGAATAAATAAATTCATTAAATTTAAGAACCACTTGAGTGTAACTAAATGCTGAGGAAACTTCTTTAAGCAAATAGATTTTACAAATTTGAGAAAATTTGTGCATTATGATCTTTGTACACTTACATTATTAGGCAATGTTTTTTTTAAATGTTCTTCAAAGTTCTTCCAATATTTTTTAAAGCTATTACAAAATTAAAAGGAGTAATGTAATCTAAATACCTTCTCAAACTCTTGAAATGCACTCAGATTGAAACCATGTCATAAACTCAGATTTATGTACTTTGTTTATGGACTGAAAAGTCAAAACTCAGTAAATGTAATTTTCAAATGCACTCTTTTGAACAAAGTTTGAATAAAAATAAAAGTTCTATTTTAAAAAAGCAGCATGATGAAAATGGTGCAATAAACTCACTATAGTAAAGAACAAAAATGTTTGATATTATAGGAGAAAAAGCTTATTAACCACAATAATGTTCAACCAGCATCATGTTTGCAATGAACCTTTTTTTTCTAAAAAGTAAACATAACACTGTAAGGTTACTATAATTCTGTAGATTGAAATTAAATAAGGGATTCATTCTTTCTTACTCAAAAAGAGTTTCCGTATAATGTTAAGATGTCATCTTGTCACAGAAGGGGTACTGAGAGCAGAACTGAGTGAGTAAAAGTAACAGCTTAACGCAGATTATGGATGACAGGTAATATGGCAAACAGGTAAAGTCTTTTGTCTGTATGGTGAGCAGTGGAGCAGGATGGTATATGAACCAAAGACTGATTGATGACCCTGAACACAGATGGAATCGGGACACACACACAACCAAGAGGGAACCAGACACTAAGTGAGACGTAGACACTGTGGGTACACTGGAGCAGACAAGAGCAAGACAAGTATTATAATTGGTTTGACTGACCATGAGAGTTTGTCCTTCTCGATGCAACGAGGCAAAAAGTCCAAAGACATGCGGTATAGGTGAATGGAATAAACTAAATTGGCCGTAGTGCATGTGTGTAATTGAGTGTGTATGAATGTTTTCCAGTACTGGGTTGCAGCTGGAAGGGCATCCACTGTGTAAAACATGCTCATTCCACTGTGACGACATCCCTGATTTAGGTATTGGTATTGGGTAGGATCAGTGAATAAGATCATATAATAAGTACTAAAAAAAGCCAATAACTTAGTAATCAGAAGGTAATAAGCCAGTAGTTAGCCAATAGTGGGAATTGTTACTTTCAAGTGTTATTATTTTTACCTATTCTTTTTGTGTTTCAAAAATAAAGACACTTTTTTGTGCACATGACCCGTAGATGTCTGAAACAAGCATCTAACACACTCTCTGACAGACGAAAAGGCCATCTTTGCATTACCCATGAGCCCCCAGGGACCAACAAGGTCAAAAAGTGCCAAGCTGGAGTAAAGGAACAAGGTTTCCAATAAAACAAGCCAACTCTGACCGGAATGCACTGTCGAAAAATGAAAACCAGGCCACCTCCTGGTATCATGTTCAAAATGATGAAAATGAGTACCAGATCAAGCGGCGGCTGCAAAGTTTGGGCCCTCTTACAACTGAAAGATATAGAGTCCATCAGCTAAATTTAGACAATGCCGCACCTTGTTAGTGTGCAGGAAGTGTGTGTGTGTGTGCGTGTGTGTGCGTGTGTGTGTGTGTGTGTGTGTGTGTGGTGTGTGTGTGTGTGTGTGTGTGTGTGTGTGTGTGTGTGTGTGTGCAGAGAACAGTGTGAGAGAGCTTCAGAAGGGTTCCATATGCTCCAGTCCCATTGGTCATTGAAGTGTAAGCCAGTTGCAACTTTGTCAAAACCTCAAAAATGGATAGACTTTCAGAGAACACTATATTAAAGGCCTTCATTTTTTTCTTTCTGCCTTTAATACAATATGTCATACGAAGCCCTTGGCTTTAATTTGTGGAGATTGAGTATCCGCTGTCCCGTTTGAGGAAATGTGATTTGAGGAGAGGTGAACTGTTTAAGTGGTCATGCATTTACCATGAAATATGCACTTAGTAAGGATGACAGATTAGGTTACACTTTTGCCACAAATGCTTAATGCAAAGTCCAAACTACAAACATCTAACCAACCTTTATACTCTTAGCGGATCTAATGTGATTTCTTGTTTATGAACAAAGCAAATTCATAACCATTAGTTAGACCAGACTTATTTTGCTGTTATATAAAATACGATACTTTAAATGTTTGTTTTGTTTGTTTTGGAAAGAAACTCTGGTAGAATTTTTTTACAGAATTTTTTTTTCATTCATTTTAGTGATGCCAAGCCAGAAAAGAAAACAAAAACAAATAATGATCTGATGGTTTTGTTCATTTTACTTTCAATAATCAATAATCAATAGTCAATCATGTAATAATTGTACATGACTTTAATCACCATGTGCAAACCAATTCATCAATTTCCATCTCATTTGAAATTTGAATTATAAAAGTTAGCAAACTGCACACACAAGGGCTTTGAAAATAAATTACATTCTTAACTTCTACTTTTCAGAATTTAATTCAATGCTATATATACAGTTTAAGTAAAAATCATTACCCCTTCTGTAATATTTCAAATATTCCTCAAGTGTTGTTTAACCTAATAATGTTTTAAACACACTTTTAAACTTAAGAATTTTAATACATTTCTAATAATACATTTTTTTGTCTTTCCATGATGACAATTTTTAGTTGAAGTGCAAGATAGTGTTCATCTTAAAGTACAATGTAAAGGATCAACTAAGTTAATTAGACAAGTTAGGTAGGTGTCACAGCTAGGGGTGCGTTTCCCAAAAAACGACTTAATCGCTTTTAAGAACGATGCAGTGACGAGTGTTTCCCGAAACCTGTAGTTTCTCTGTTGCAGATCCATCATTTGAACCACATTAGTTATAATGTAAAACACCCATAATGATGCTCTAAACGGGGTGGTAACAACTTCTCTAGAAAAGAACCCATAATTTATTTATGCAAGTGATTTTGCTTTACACACACACACACGCATTTTTTTTTAAAAATATTAGTTTTGGTAAAAACATGCACTCGTTTTCCATGCTAATTGAATTTCTGTAAATGGCACATATAGGGCCTATGTTTCCTTAACATATAATATTGAGAACATTACATATTCTATTCTAAATGAACATAAAATCACTTACAAAAGCTAACACGTATTCTAATATCATATATAAATCATATAAATAAATAAATAAATAAATAAATAAATAAATAATGAGGCTATTTATTAAAAATGAAATTTAATATTTATTATTTATTAGGAAATGAAAAACATCATACTTTAATAATAACAATAATAATATTATTGATTTATGATTCATGATGATGACAATTTTCATTATTATTATTATTATTAAGTAGGATATTGTTTATTTATTATTTTTTTAAGTCTACTTTTACAATTTGACACACGTAAACCACTGCAGAAATGTTCTAACCAACAGGCCCATGTCATATACAGTACAGATTCTTAATAAATAACCTACTATAAATTAAAAGCATTAACATTTGCTATGTTTTTTGTTTTCACAAGCTTTGGAGATGTAACATAAATTCCACTTTTAAATAACAGATCACCTATAGCTTTCGTCATGAGCCACGGCTGTGTTCAAAATGACATCAATGTTTTGAAAGTGCACTGCAAAGGGAGTGCAATTGTAAACATGAAGATCGCTAAAACTGAACTGTAAAAAATACTTTGAACACAAATTACACCTAAGAGAGATGACTTTAATGCTTTTTTTTTTTTTTAATCATTCCAAGTTTAAATGTTAGAATGTTTTAAACGAATAGGGCACAGGGGGATAACTGGGAATAGAACACAGCCAGTAACTATGTTTTCAACTATAGCTCCAGAGGTGTAGTTGCAAGCATAGAAGTTTGCAACGTAGTGTCCGAATGTTTCTCGGATTTGGGAAACACTAAATCAACAAACTATGTTTGTAACGACACAACTTGCGACCCTTAGTTGGCTAACGATGATTTTCGGAAACGCACACTAGGCTAGGTTCTCCCCACCCCCTATCACGCCGATTACTGTCACCTGAATTCTAATCAGCTCCGCACCTGCACGTCATTCCCAATCATCACTCCTGCACCATAAGAAACCTCACCAGCCCTCAGGTAGTGTCTGGCCTCGTTGCTATTATGAAGGACTGCAACATCCTTATGGTCAGTGTTATTTACTCTAGCTCTATGGCTTTTTTTTTTTTTTTTTTTTTTTTTTTTCAACCTTTATTGTTCACTGTGATCTTCAGTATCGGTGTCTCTCCTTCCTAGTGCGGTTTCTTCTTGTCTCTCTTCTGGTTGTTGTCGATCTTCTGTCTGTGTGCCTGGCTTCAATGCATCCTTCTTCGGTCCTTCCATCTCCATCCTGCATATCAGTTTCATTGAGTTCTGTTCATACCTGCCAGTCCCTTCTTGTGACAGTAGGCAAGTCATTGGACAACAGTGGTTTCTGTAGCCAATCAAAAATAAAACAAATCTTAGTAGTGCTAATAATATACCTAATGTAGTTTTAAAAACATTTAAACTGTTTTTATTAAAGCTTAACTTAAATAAATAAAAGAAATACTGTGAATTTTTCTTAGCTTATAATATTTGAAAATAATACAAAAAGTCAACTGCATATAAATGTTTGGCCTACACAAGTTGTGTTGGAACACTGTTGTACTTAAGTGTACTGGTTGTTGTTTTCTCTTTTTTTTTTTTTTTTTTTTTTTTTTTTAAGTTTATCAATGTTATATTGAAATATTTAAATTTAAATCAATTTGAATTCATATTGTGCTTTAGAGCTGCCTCTCAATATAAGTTAATGTTTTCTGCTGAATGGTACTTGCACATGAGTGTTCTAAAAAGGTAACTGTTTATTTTTCTTTCACCTTTATTAAATACAATGGATACACTGAAACTAGTACTTTTACTTACATTCCTGTTTCATGCATATGACATGTCCTAAACCTAGCCCATGTAGTTGCCTTATGCAACTCAGTTTTTTTTTCTTATATAAGTACATTTTAAGTACACCTAATGTAAAATATAGCGCAACTGAAACACTACAGCCCTGCATAAAGAATATACATCCACATGAAAAACAACTATAGTAATTTCTAGTAAATGCTATAGTGTTTTTGAACAATACTATAGTAAAGTGTATTATAGTATTTACATTTTGGCAATAATATAGAGCATGCTGTATCTTGTCTCCCTGTAGTGAGCATTACAAAGCTTATTCCTGGATGGACCCTTTGTTTTGTTGTATTATTAATGTGTTTTACCACCTGCCTCAATCTTTTGCCTGTCTCATAGATTACACTTTGGAATATCTGCATGTTGGAACTAATCCTTGTTGTCTTTTAAACTAAATGTTTAATACTATAATGCCTTTTTTTTTTTTTTTTTTTTTTTTTTTTTTAAAAAGCACAACTATTACCCTAAACTTTAAACACTATTTCTTGCTTTGACACATGAATTATATTTGTTGAACTTTTACTGCAAAAATCTACACACAAATCCCAATTTTTTTTCACTGTTTACACAATGTGGTCATTTAGAAAGCACTGACAATCAATAATGTTAACTTTTAAGTCAGCACAACTTAAGCTCAGTTATTCAGTTTCTTTTTTGGCTTAGTCCCTTTATTCATCAGGGGTTGCCACAGCGGAATAAACCGCCAACTTATCCAACATATGTTTTACGCAGCGGATGCCCTTCCAGCTGCAACCCATCACTGCAACACCCATACAAACATACACTTCAAACAATTTAGCTTACCAAATTCATCTGTACCGCATGTCTTTGGACTTGTGGGGGAGCACCTAGAGGTAACCCACACAAACATGGGGAGAACATTCAAACTCCACACAGAAATACCAACTGACCTTCTTGCTGTGAGGTGATCGTACTATCCACTGACCCACTGTGAGCTCATTTGCCTTACTTCTCAATAAGAAGGTGGTGAAGAAGAAAGAGAAGGAAGACATGGTGAAGGAGGAGGAAGAGAAGGAAGAGACAAAGAAGGGAAAGAGCAAGTGCAAGGAGACAAGCAGTCTCTGATGAAATTCAAGCCACCCTGGTTGATCTTGTCCTTATCCATGGTATGATTATAAGGGAGGCTGGCAATGAGTACAGCTAAATTAGTGTTGTTTCACTGTTGCCTCCATCATCAGAACCTTCAGGGAGGAAAACAAGTTGGTGCAGTAAGACTGCTCTTTACAGTAACTTTTGAAATGCATTAAATTGCCTCGCATACCATGTTTTATGTTCCGGTACGAGGGCTACTCCACCACCATGTCATTCTAGGACCCTATGACACTATGCTCCTCATTGCTTTCCTTGATGGTTTAATATGTTCCAGCTGCAATACAGGGAACCAGAGCAGCCTCACTAAGTTGTTGTTTGGGGTAACATAACTTGTCAGCTTTGGAAATATTGCCTTTAATTTATTTCACCTGTGTGTGTGTGCTTGGGCCCTTGTATGTGATGTCTATGTGTGTGATGGCAAGAGTGAATGGTTTTGAGTGTAAAGTTATTTTGACCTGAAAATAGAAAGTTTGGGAAATTGGGTGAGTAACATTTTTGTGTGCATTTGTGTATTTTTTTGTTTTTTGTCTGGAGGGGTCCCATGGCATCCATTACATGGAGAAGCGTCATGCAGGCATAGGATTGGCGATCATACAATTCTAGTTCCAGGCTGAGAAGAATCCCCCTAATGTTTTGGAGAAATTTTGAATTTAGGATTTACAGTAGAATAGGTGAACATGGGGTAGGTACAAAACTACAAATTTTACTACAAGTCTTGGACCAGAACTGTTTGTAATGTAATGTTTTGAAAAAAAAAGTTGTATCCAATTGAAAGAATGAGTTCAAGGCTGAGATGTGTTTTTTTGGTTGAGAATTTTGAGTGAAAAAGTTTGTTTTGTGTGTAAGAAAGAACTGTACTCCATCTCTCGTATTACCACAGTAACTTTAGAATTGCCACAACAGATTAATCTAAGTACTTTACTATATGGTTCAAAGACACTACAGTATTTGCTATAAGATATTCTAGTATTTTTTTATGTGAAAAGTCATATTATTGCGATGGAGGGGCATGGGGGACAGGGGTTAGTTCCAAAAACAGCTTTATTAAGCAATGGTTTTGAAGGCAGTGGTTGAAAACCAGCAAAAATGGCACCACAGACAACCCAAAAGTGTAATCCCTAAAACAGGCAAAAAGGTCTGGGCAGGCAGCAAAGAATGAAAACATGATATAAACAATTTAAAAAGTAAAAAAAAAAAAATGATGGCAAGAAAATGGCAGATGGCAAGAAAAACAAGAATGACGCTTACATGTATGCCCAGATTACTGTCAACTGTGGCAGGCGTTGATAGTTGCAATGACTTTTAAGAGTTGTAGTTCAGCAGGATATAGGAAGTAATCTCCAGCGGAGGCAACACCACTGATGATCACAACTATTGTTATTTTGGTTGTCAAAAATGTTCTTGGAATTATATACTGAACTTGTAATATTCATGTGGATGGTGTCACCATTTTCACTTTTTTTTTTTTTTTTTACAGTTATGATGACTTGAAAACCAAGTTTACATTGTCAGGCTGTTAAAGTGGCACTGTTGTGCAAATGAACAGTCAAAAGACATAAACATTTTTCATATATATTTTTTGTTATTGTGTGTGCTGTGGAGGCTGTCTGTGCTCATGTCACAACAATGCATTGGCTGTGTGCGTGTGTGTGTGTCGTCAAGCTGATGGGAATGCTCTACTGTCACAAAATGATTGAGAGGGCTGAACACTGTTGCCTCTGCACAGTTCACTGACAGACTACTTAAAATCAGAAGAGCACAGGCCTGGTCCTGCTCCTTTTCTCCTGCTTTCTCTATCTCACCTACAAGATTCCAGCTAAACTCAGGCAACGTACACACATACACAGGTATTTTTATAAACAGATTTGGGTAACACTTTACAATAGCAGTACATGAATAATGATGTATTAATATTTAAACTTAAATTAGTTTTTTATGAACTAATGATGAGTTCATAACTAAAACATAATTTACAAAAGTTTATGTGTAAACAACGGGTACCTTATTTACTTGTTAGTACATGTTGTTAATTAATGTATTAAAGGGAACATAGTTTACCTCTTTTTTTATGATTTATTATTAATATTATGGTTCTTCTAAGTGTGTCAGTTTAGGTTCAGTTCAAAACACAATTCTGATTTTTTTATTATAATGTGTTAAAAAGTGTCATGTTGGGGGCGTGTCCACAGTTCGCTGATTTATGGGTGTGTTTGTTGCTTCACATGTAAATTAGTTTCGGCTTCCCGCCAACGTAACAAGGGGGCGGGGCCATGAGCTCACCCCCTCTGCGTTTGCAACAGCCTGACAGGGAGACGGAGAAGGAGAGGATCACCATTCAGTCGTACATGTACAACTCTGACACAGACCAAGCAGAGAGTACAAAATCATTTGTGTCTTTGTACAGTTTTACAGCCAACTGTGTGCTAGTTTCAAGTGCCGAGCTTGTACACAGAAACTAATAACAACGTACACTGAATTTACTTTGACTGAGGCACCGGATGTGCCGCTCGAAGCCGCGACACGGCACACCAGACACTCTCTGTAGCGCGGCAGAGACATGAAGTGTCCCGAATCGTCGCGCCACGCATTTTTGAATTCTAAACATAGGTTTCTGCAGCGGTCCGCGACGCCCAGCCGTCGACTTGAGTGCACCCTGATAGAAACCTGTTTAGAATTCTAAAACGCATGCTAGTTAAGATCACAGGGAGCTTCTGGGATCGCGAGAAATGCAAACGGCTGAAGTATAAGGTAGACCCAATGAGAAGTACACATGTTTGCAAACCTACCTAAAGATACAACCAATAATTCAGATTAGAGGGATAATGTGGAGAATATTGCTCTTGAGTTGAGCCAAATGAGCCTTGCATCTAAAAATAGAGCAAAGGTGTTCCTTTAATGATATCGCTTCGACTCACGCTGAAAATGGCGGATGTGAATCAACAAACTGAGGATATGATGATGCGCCTGTCAATCAATATTGGTGGGCGGTGGGACCGCTCTCCTACGTCAGGTAGCGGTTGATTTGAAAACAGCTCCAATTGGTCCACCGGTTTTTATGTCGTTAAATTGAAAAAAAAAAGCACTGGGTGTGCTTATATCACCCCAATATGACAGTCTATACACCATACATGCACATATGTCTGTCCAAACAGCTTGAAAAGTAGATTTTTTACCATAGGTGCCCTTAACACAATTCAGATTTTTTTATTATAATGTGTTAAAAAGTGTCATGTTGGGGGCATGTCCACAGTTCGCTGATTTATGGGTGTGTTTGTTGCTTCACATGTAAATTAGTTTCGGCTTCCCGCCAATGTAACAAGGGGGCGGGGCCATGAGCTCACCCGCTCTGCGTTTGCAACAGCCTGACAGGGAGACGGAGAAGGAGAGGATCACCATTCAGTCGTACATGTACGACTCTGACACAGACCAAGCAGAGAATACAAAATCATTTGTGTCTTTGTACAGTTTTACAGCCAACTGTGTGCTAGTTTCAAGTGCCGAGCTTGTACACAGAAACTAATAACAACGTACACTGAATTAACTTTGACTGAGGCACCGGATGCGCCGCTCGAAGCCGCGACACGGCACACCAGACACTCTCTGTAGCGCGGCAGAGACATGAAGTGTCCCGAATCGTCGTGCCACGCATTTTTGAATTCTAAACATAGGTTTCTGCAGCGGTCCGCGGCGCCCAGCCGTCGACTTGAGTGCACCCTGATAGAAACCGATGTTTAGAATTCTAAAACGCATGCTAGTTAAGATCACAGGGAGCTTCTGGGATCGCGAGAAATGCAAACGGCTGAAGTATAAGGTAGACTCAATGAGAAGTACACATGTTTGCAAACCTACCTAAAGATACAACCAATAATTCCGATTAGAGGGATAATGTGGAGAATATTGCTCTTGTGTTGAGCCAAATGAGCCTTGCATCTAAAAATAGAGCTAGGGTGTTCCTTTAATGATATCGCTTCGACTCACGCTGAAAATGGCGGACGTGAATCAACAAACTGAGGATATGATGACGGGCCTGTCAATCAATATTGGTGGGCGGGGGGACCGCTCTCCTACGTCAGGTAGCAGTTGATTTGAAAACAGCTCCAATTGGTCCCCTGGTTTTTATGTCGTTAAATTGAAAAAAAAAAGCACTGGGTGTGCTTATATCACCCCAATATGACAGTCTATACACCATACATGCACATATGTCTGTCCAAACAGCTTGAAAAGTAGATTTTTTACCATAGGTGCCCTTTAAGTAATTAATGTATTAATTTAAGTTTAAGCTAAATGTAACCAACCACTTATGAGTTTCCCAGAGATGGGTTGCAGCTGGAAGGGCATCCGTTGCGTAAAACATGTGCTGGATAAGTTGGCGGCCCCAGATTAATAAAGGGACTAAGCCGAAAAGAAAATGAATGAATGAATGAATGAACTCATGAGCTGTTAATGTATAATTATATCATGACTTTACATGGAGGGGCACATCATTAACTTAACCTTAACTACTCATGTGTTTAAACTGTTCATGTCAATGCTGACAGAACACTTTTCTACTGTTATTAAGTGTAAACAGATGTAGATAAGGTATTCATGAGCAGTTAAGAATGGGTTAATGATGTTGTGCCCCTCCAAGTAAAGTCATGGCATAATTATACATTAACATATCATGAGTTCGTGATGGTTAAATTAAGTAAAAACTAATGTGGTAATTAATACATTAATTAACAAACAATCATGTACTAACAAGTAATTAAGGTAGATGTTATTCACACAAACTCATGTGACTCGTAGTTAAAGTTAGTTCATGATTAGTGCATGCTTTAACTCATCATTAGTTCATAATATAGTTATGTTTAGTTTTCATATTAACACATCATTATTCATGTACTGTTATTGTAAAGTGTTACCCAGAGGTGTGTCTCTGTTCACATTAAATACAAAAACGTGTGATGCACTGTCACATGCATGCTGAATCAACAGGTGGTAATTAAAACCTTAGTATAAGCAGTGCTGGCCAATCAGAAAAAAAAACACAGGGTACACCTCATGTCATGAGGCAAATCTTTATTTTAGTGGTCACATGACCACACTGTTACTAGAGTTTCTGAAAATCTTCACCCAAAACAGTTTTTATAAAGTTTTGGTTTTAGTCACCTGGACTAAAACAAGCAAAAACTGGAAACTTTACATTTTGCTTGCTCATTTACATGACAACAATTTTTTTGGACTGAAAATGCATAACTCTAAAAATAGGTTACAAATTTGAAGTTGTTGTGTCCATATCCAGATTGCATTTGAATGTGGGCCACTTTAGGCAGTTATGCGGCACTGGTGGTCTTCCTTCGGCTTAGACAAAAGCCCCACCTGTACAATGGCAAAAGGGGGCCAAAGGTTCTATATTATATATGGGCCATTTAAGGCAAAGAGATTTGGCACTTATGGCAAATGTAATCTGAATGTGAGCCTAATGTGGAACATGTGGAAAATGGTAAATTTGTCCCAAATGATAGAGGACAAATGTGGGCAAAATGTGGCATAATCATTTAAGGGTAATCTGGGTCTAAACCCAAAGTGGCTCACATGTGTAGGTGCAAATGTGGCCCAGTTATCTTAAAACATATGTGAGCCACTTTTGGCAAATATTCGGCACAGTAATCTCTAGCTAATGTGGCTGTGAGCGTAAAGTGGCCTAGAGGAAAAATAGCAAATGTGGCCAAGTTATTTTAAAACAAATGTGGGCCACTTTTGGCAAATATTCGGCACAGTAAACTCTGGCTAATGTGGCTGTTATCCTATAGTGGCCCAAAGAAGATATGCAAAATGTGGCCCAGTTATCTTAAAACATATGTGGGCCACTTTTAGCAAACACTCGGCACAGTAAGCTCTGGCTAATGTGGCTTTGATATTAAAGTGGCCCAGAGAAGATATGGCAAATGTGGCTTAGTTATCTTAAAACATATGTGGACCACTTTTGGCAAATATTCGACACAGTAAGCTTTGGCTAATGTGGCTGTGAGCCTGTAGTGGCCCAGATGAGATATGGCAAATATGGGCCAGTATCTCTGGCTAAAGATGGTGTGAGCTCAAAGCAGCTGAGGTAAGATGTGACAAATACGGTACTGTTTTCCTAAAATATATGATAGGTCACTTTTGGTAAAAATAAAGTACAGT
Source organism: Danio aesculapii (assembly GCF_903798145.1). Lineage (NCBI taxonomy): Eukaryota > Metazoa > Chordata > Actinopteri > Cypriniformes > Danionidae > Danio > Danio aesculapii. The sequence continues at coordinate 13,209,090 of NC_079451.1, forward strand.
GATCATTTGATAATTATAGGGGTCAAACCATAGCTCTTTGACATGGCAGATATGGGTAGTAATATAGCTAATTTGTAACCCAGATCTGGCAAACAGGAGCTGAGCACCCTAGAGCCATCATTCCATTCAGTATGTGGTCCAGACTTAAGAGTCTGGTGTAGGCTAGATCTGGGCCAGAATAAAAGCAAACTGTGGCCCAGAATAGGGTTAGTTCTAGTTCATTTTGTTGAATTCTGGCTGATTTGTGGTATTGCTTTGTTGTATTTGTGGCATAGATCTGACAAACAGAAATGGACAACCCTAGAGCCAGCATTCCATTCAGTATGTGGTCCGGATGTAAGTGTCTGGTGTGGGCCAGATCTGGGCCAGAATAAAAGCAAACTGTGGCCCAGAATAGGGTCAGTTCTGGTTCATTTTGTTGAATTCTGGCTGATATGTGGTATTGCTATGGCTTAATTGTTGCAAGACATGACAAACAGGAGCGGATTGCCCAAGTGCCATCATTCCATGCGGTATGTGGGCCGAATGTAGGTGTCTGGTATGGGCCGGATTTGAGCCACATGAAAATGAGTATTTTAAAATGATGATATCATGTGAGTGTATAGTACATATTTAAGGAGGTGAAATTTTAACGCAAAATTAGCAAAAATAAAGAATCACAAGTGTTTGTTAACGTATTATTAGCAAATTGTGGATTTACTTCACATTACAACCAAAAGACGCATCATATACACAAGGCAAAATTTACATATGCACAAGAATCAAGCCACTTCCTTATAGGTACTGTTTACTAACAATCTGACAGTGCCAAATACTGTCCTATCATACGTAATACAGTTTTCTTGGCCATTTTCACATATGTGTAAACGTGAATCATTTTGAAAATGTTGTGGTGTGAACATGAGTGAGAAACTTCTTTTTTTAGCTACATTGTTGTCATGTAAACATAGCCTTGTTCTCTCTGAATTCCTGTTAAAGGCTAGATGACTGTCCTTGTTTGCCACATTTAGCAATGCAAAGGGTCAAGGCACACAAATTTCCTGATTGAATATCTTTGCATATTCAAGTATGTACATGTGCGTTTGAGTCAGGTCACAGCAGTGTTATACACATATACGCATGTGTTTCTCACAGGAAGTTACAGTGCCCTGTAGCTGGGCGCTAAAAGCACAATCTGATTTCCCTCAAGTGACATCATTAGCCAAACAGGTTTTCACGGCTATCAGCCAGCAGATCACTTGGGTGTTTGAACTGAAGACTTGAAAGGATCTAAACAGCACGTTCTCATTTCAGGTAACTTAACCTAAACCGCTGCTACAGAACCACAAATACCTGTTGTGGAGCTCTGGTACCGTCTGTTTGTCATTAAGTAGCCTATGAATGTCCTTCAGGCAAATGCATGTACTTCCTTCACACGTTTGTCATAGTTCATAATCTGCCATAGATTATGTGCTAAATAGATTTTGAAGAGTTTACCAAATCACCCTGTACAAGGTCAGCTGGAGTTCCCATTAATAGGATTTACAACAACTCTGACTTGGTTTTTGTGTGGTGCAGTATGTCATTTTCAGTTTAGAAACATATTTTTGAGTTACACTTATAATTTTTTTCAGAAATTCATGAGATATATATACATATCTTATCTGTCCTGAGCCTTGAAGTATTGTTTTGTAAATGACCATTGTAATTCGAATGGTTTGTGTAAAAGCAAACAGCAGCTTTAAATAACTCAATTACACAATTAAGTGCATAACAATATTAAAGCAATGTGTCCCACATGTTTGCACTAAAGTAAACTGTGCAAGTAACTGGCCAGTTTATGTAAACACAAAATACCTCTGAAGCTCTGCAATGGCAAATCCCTGTTCCTCAGCCTTTAGAAAAATAAACCATGTGAAGTACATTGTCAAATCAGATGCACTATCTGGTTGTGAATTACAAGAATAACAATAGGAATTACAAAATTAATGCATCTGCAATCAGAGACAGTTACTGAGAAAAAAAGTATAATTAAATTACAGTTACTTATGGATATCATGGATATGGTAACAATTATAAAGAGGGCTGCATTTGAATATTTTCTGTAAACTTTAGCATTTTATAAGAAAAATAAAAGTGCAGAAATGTTGTTTTAATTGTTTTACTTAAATTAAAGGGTTAGATCATGACATTTATGCTATTAATAACCTACTCTCTCATGGAGGATGTGTCTGAGCGGAGTGGAGTGACCTGAATGGGTGGTCTGTCCTATGCACCATGCACCGGCTGCCATCGGAACAGTCAGCGATCCGGGGGTTTTATTGATTGTACCAACCACTGAGGACCAGGGAAGAGGGTAAATTTCCAGGAGTTTTCCGGGAAAAATGACAAAACGGAAGATGGGTCTGAAAAACGGGAGACTCCCGGGAAAAACGCAAGTGTTGGCAGGTATGATCTACACTTTCATGTGTGTAAAAAAAGCTTTAAGACTTAAGATAAACCACTGTTTGTATGATGGCAGCACTTAGAAAAATACTTAGTGTCATAAAAGATATCAGAAAGACCCTTAGTCAGACAGATATAATCTTGCAAAAAGTACATGAAATAGAACAGTAAAGTAAGACATACTGTACGAGAGCCCATGTTTATTTAAAGTAAACTGAATAGAGACATAGCAAAGAAGAAGAACAATGGATTAACTTTCCAACATAGGCTCATTCTGAAAACGTAGCCCTATGTATATTTCTGGAGATTGCAAATTATGTAGCCAGAAGTATGTATGGCTGCATTTCATCTTTAAAATGAATGCTACAGGGTGGTATGACGCCGTTCCTTTTGTGCTTACCAGCTGACTGCCTACCTGCCTATGGATGACTTTCCCACTGTTATCAGCTTGTCCAGTTAGCTCGCCATGTACGTCAGTGGACTTGAGATGCAGAGAAGAGTTGACCACAACAATAGGGTTCGAGTCCGGTGAAGAATGTTTCCAGAAAGCAGGTAAGACAAAAACAGAATTAAAAAAATTAAATTAAATAAACAAGTAAATAGCAGGGTGAGAATGTGTTAAAATCTGAAAACATGGTAAAAATCAGGGGGGGGGGGGGCTTTTCTTTTTCTGGATTGCTTTTTAAAATTTTCAGTTGGGTTTAGGGAAGTGGGTGAGCGGGTCAATCTGTGCTTTTTAAAATGCTATTGGTTGGGTTTAGGGAAGGAGGAGGGTGGGTCAGTCTGTCGGTCAGTCAGTCAACAGCAGCCTCTAGTAGATTTACATCAGAACACAGTGGCTTCTGGCGGATTCGCAAAAACAAAAACTGCAAAAAAACGTAGCTCCTGAGACGTATTTGACGGTCTTAAAAAAATTAGGTACATTTTTAGAAAGCGCCTGGGTTGATCTTACCACATTTGTTATGTATAAATTTAATCAGTTTTTGTTTTCTTTAGAAATAATGTGACTTGTGGCATTATTAATGTCATGCTCTACTGGAGCAATAGAAAATACATTTACATGCCTTCATTTCTGAAAGAACTGCATTTAATTAAATCACCTTCTAGCCATTGTGAAACCATATAATTTTCTACAGCCTGAGAAATAAAGATAAGAGAGCTATCACTGGGATGGTACCTTTTCAAAAGGCACAAATTTGTACCAAAACTGGTTCCAAATGTTTTTCAAACTGGTCAACTGAACAAATAAGCTTTCTATTGATGTATGATTTGTAAGGATATGACAATATTTGAATGAGAAACTATTTGAAAATTTGGAATTCTAAAAAATCTGAATACTGAGAAAGTCCCTTTTAAAGTTGTTCATCTTTACTTAATATTCTAATGATTTTTTTTAAAATCATGACCCATACAATACATTTTTTGGCTATTCAAAAAAATAAAGCCATGCAACAAACCAAAGGTTTTGTGATCCAGGGTCACATATGCACCATTAAGGTACCAATATGGACCTTTTTGGTTCAAAAGGGTGGCTTTTGAAAAAATACTGCTCCAGAAACAGCTCTCGTATTTTTATTTCTGAGAGTGCAATTATAAAACAATAAATAAAGCATAAATCCTTGTGTATGTGAATTAGTGTCTGAAGTAGCCATGGTTTGACCTGAATATCTCCATCAGTCTGACTCCTGTCTCATTTCCTGCAGCTGCCCACCATCCAAGTCATAATTGGAGTCTAAGTAAATGGAGAGATAGGTTGTGTACTGCGTGCTGTAGGGAAATTGTTGTATTGTTTATTTGCTTCTGTAATTTCTCCCAACTGAAGAAATATCTATAGTCTCAGCAACAAAGTAGCTCTGTTATCATTATTCACAGATGCGGGACTAGTCTTGTTGCACAGCTTTATTGAACTGTCGTATTTTCACAGTACTGAATGCATGTTGTTATTGTACTCATAATGAAAAGTACATTTGCAGGCACTAAATTGCTCAGGATTAATATGCCAAAAGGTGCTAAGAATAAAGGTTGCAATGGGAGCACAATGCTTGTGTGTTTGATGTGCCAAGAATATTTTGATGCTATGTGGACTGAGCCCCAGGCTGGAGATTTGGCTGTGTGGCGCCTGCTGGGGCGACCCAAAGCACCCTTACTGGCCGAGATGTATTCATGAGATTTTGAGCAACAGCGACATCAAAAACAAGCCTTGATCGTTTCTAATTGCAGGATTATTTAATGCTGTAGTCTGCTTTTATTTGGGGAAAAAGATATTATCATTCAACCACACTTATTTAATTGCAGCAATTGAAGGCATTCTTAGAGCAGGCTCGGCTTTCATCTGCACTGGAAATGATCATTAGATAGAGACTGTCCTGCCAGACTGATCATGAGCAGTTAAAGAATGAAGATTTTTTGCCTTCTCTTGCTGTCCTCTGGGTTCTCTCCCTCTCTCTCTCTCTTTCTCTCTCTCTCTCTCTCTCTCTTAGCTCTTAATGCGGAATTTTACAGTGAAACAATGCAAAGAAACTGGAATGGACTAAGAAAGTAAGATCATTGCTGGGTTTGGATTCTGTAAACATGCAATAATTCCACGTTTTACATTTTCCATGCTACACTTCAACTTGTTATCTTTGATTTCTTAATTTTTTGTATCACTTTGTCACAAGGTTGGGAAGACAAGAGCCGTGGAAACAGAGTGAGGCTGGTGGCATGAGTGCCGATGATCATCACCTGGGCACCACAAAAGCCTTGTGTCCCATGTAGAGGTGACGACAAAGGAAGATAAGAGAAAACGAGGCAAGCATGTTATGTGTGTGTGTGTGGCATACTTGAGGGTCACCATGCTTTCTTTTCTTTTTGTTTTCATTTTTTAAAATTTATTTATCTTTCATTTTTACCAGGAATTTCCCATTGAGATATGCATGACTTCCTGGCCAAAAAGACAGCACAAAAAGTTTCAGACACAAAAATAGACACACGTAAAATATCACAAATTAAAATTTACACAAAACATTTTCATGATTCTTCCAGGTAAGACTAAAGGCCAAAGGAGGAAAACGCTGTTTAACCAAACTTCGTACACACTTTAGGAACAGTTAAATGTAATTTATAATAATTCCGTGTACTATAACTACAAGAATAATAAGATAAAAGGATACAAATTTAAGATGGCAATTTACCCAATAATGCCCTAGCGGTGAATAGAAGCATATGCGTTTTTCTCCTTTGGTGCAGGTAAAACCCAGTGTAAACATGTTGCATGTTACAAAAGCATATGTTTTACACAGCGGATGCCCTTCCAGCTGCAACCCATCACTGGGAAACACCCATACACTTTTATTCACACACATAAACTACGGACAATTTAGCTTACCTAATTCACCTATAGCGCCTGTGTTGGGACTGTGGGGGAAACAGGAGTACCCAGAGGAAACCCACGCGAGCACGGGGAGAAAATGCAACACACAGAAACACCAACTGATCCAGCCAGGGCTCAAACCAGCGACCTTCTTGCTGTGAGGCGATCATGCTACCTACTGCGTCACCATGATGCCTTGATTGAGAATTAAATTTGTTGAAATGTTTTTTAACAAATATTAAAATCTAATACATAAATGGTTAATTTACTGTGCATAGTTTGTGAACTTGTTTTTATTTGTGAATGTATTGCATTTATTTTTACATTAAATTAGATGAAGGTTAATTTAAATATTAAAACATATAAAATTTACTTTAAATATTTTAATATACTTTTTATATATGTTTATTTTAAATACTCTTTAACATGCGGTTCATTTACAAGAAAAATCTACAGAGAAAGAGAATACCTATATAGAAAGACAATGCTTTGAGTTTCAATGCTAGGGCCCCATACCTGGAATTGCTTAGGACCCCCAAATCACTAAATCCGCCCTTGCCTAAACCTACATTCTAACCCTAACCATATAGTACAGTAAATGAGCATCATTACTTAATGATTCTCAGTAGATAAATGAATAGTTACACTGTATCAATAAACCCTTAAAATTATGTTTAACCCCAAATTATTTAAATATCAAGCAAGCAATCTCATTGGCTGCAGATTCATCAGAAGCCAATCAGCTCATTTCATGTATGTTGTGATTGCAGGCATTCTTGATTTTCATGGCTGAACAAGAAATTTGTATAATCATGTAAGATGTCACTCCACTAGTCAAAATGTGATTTTGATGCAGGGAAGGGGATTTTTTTTGTAGTGTAAAGGCTAAATTCCTTTTGATTGTTCAGAAACATATTTTTGTATTCTAACACAGACTTCTGTTCATTTGCTACAGTGGTTCTAAAGATGTTCCATTAATTTGTCTGTAAATTGAATATTGTTAAAATATGTTTTGAAATGATCAGTTCCCAGAGTAATAAGATAATGAGAAATTTTGAATTCTCACCAATGTTTAGCTAGAACCTTGTTATTTCAAAATCCTCAATGTGTGACAGCTTGTTTTGTCAAATGGCCACAGCGATTTACAAAGCATTTTATCGTGCCAGTATATGCAATTAAACATGAAGTTGCTCTGACTGACTGTATCTTCTTATCCTCAAAGGTTTTCTATGGCCTGATAAAGTATTCCTATCACACTCATTATGTGGTTAATGGTCTGAGCATGAGAAAAAAAAAACTTTGTTTAGATTGAGAGAACTATTTGACATAGTACAACCACCTCAATTTAAAGAATCACCCCAAAAACATTAACGTGTGTGTTTGTGTGTGTGAATAGTGATATTAATAATCAGCCCTAATCCTATAATAAACCACATACTGCTGTCTGCATTTCTATTTGCAACATGTTTACATTTGACCTTTTCTCATGGGCGGTGCATTTTGTCCATGTAAATGGGCAGGTATTTAATATTTGAAAATAAATACTCTCTGTCAGGTCAACCACATTCCGATTGTGATCTAATCAAATGAGATCCCATAGAAAGCCAGGTAACTATCTTTTCTTGCCCTCAGTCAGCAAAGGGTGTTTTGACACGGTTTATCGTCTTCATCAGCAGGTAATTTATATCAGCCCTTAGCTTCTCTATCCCACTATCTCTCTCAAGAACTCAGCTTACAAGGAGGGGAATGCTGGTGGCAGGTTCTCACACTTCTCCAGAGAGGAGGAGGGGAAAGTGAGCAGGCTATCATTGTGCCCTTACTGCGGGTTCTCTTGATGCCTTCTGATGCCCTCCCGACATTTGCATCACAGTTAAACATGTTCTCCAGTTCATGCTCTCAGAGGACACACAAATGAACTGGAAAATATTATGAAGGTGGCAGATTTGAATAATTGTGGACAATCTTTTCTTTAAATGTACTACTTTGTACATTTGTACGCCCCTTTGTTTAACATTAGTCATCTTTGTTAGTTATCACCTAAAAGTGGTGGAAAGTAACTAAATATCTGTATGAGTATTAAGTATGAATATTTTCATTTTACTTCAACATTTTAATATATTTATATATACTGTATATACAGTGCTCAACATAATTGAGTGCAACCCATTTTGGAAATGAATATTTTTATCCATTTCTCAGTGAATATAGGCAATGTATTTTGGTGCATTTAAACAAAACAGACTTATTAAACAGATATATTTACTAAAATACTATTTTAGTCACCAAACATTTAGAAATTGAAAGAAAATACAATTAAATTCAAGTAAAATATATATAAAAAAATACAACTTACAAAATTTCAACACATTTTTTCAATGTATTTGCTTCTCTTGATTTTCCTCTTTTTAAATTTTGTATTTAATATTTTTTCTATAACATATAAATGTGGGTGTACTAGTTATTTTTAAAAGTTATTTTGTTAGATAAGCTCCAGAATTGGCTTAAGTACTGACTAATCTAATGTATATGCACTACATCTCATGAATGTAAAAAGTTATTTTGAAGGAGAGAAATCATCACCTGCTCAGATGCTTTAATGATTTTGATTCTAGAGCAAAATTTTGTCACTTGTTAAATCTTGTCACAAATTGTATTTGTGAATTTTATTTATCTAACTACATCTATGAGTCTCCAGTCAAAAACTCGCTGGTTCAAATGATCTGTTCAGAGTGAAGGTGCATTCCACCGATCGAAATCTGTCTCAAAGTAGTGCATGCTGGTTAGAAATTTTGTCCGGCTTGATGCACACCGATGCCAGGTGACTGTCACATGTGGCATCAGATCAGACAGCAGACTCAGCCAATACATCGCCTGAAGAGCGACTGCAGGAGCTGCAATGAAGACACCGATATTACACGATTGGCCGTGTTCACCGCATGACAACAACCATGTGTGTTTCGGGTTTATTATTGGACGACTTCCGTCTCACAAATTTCAAAACAAACTGTTTATTTTTATGCCATCTCAATCTTGTAATCATAATTATTAAAAGACTACAAATATTTTACTGCAGTAATCATCTTTTGTTAAATAATTTGTTCATAACGACTAGATTGTTTGCATAGGCTTAATTCAGGGTTTTTTTTTACTACTTTTTTACTACACTCTAAAAAACATTGGGTTATTTACTTAACCCAATGGTTGAGTTAAAAATATTTGGTGCTTTGTTGGGTTATTTTAAACCTTTATTGGGTTATTTATTTAATAACTCAACCAGTTGGGTTACAATTTTTGAATTTCAACAGTCAACTGATTGAACTGACACAGAACTGCTGAATCAATATGCGTACGTGATGTTGCTCTTGCGGTATAAAGTTTATGCAAGCTCTAATGCAGTAAATTAGAGCAGAAATGCAGCAAATTGCCTCTTCGTGTCATGTTTTTTATATCTGTTTCACCTGGACTCTTAATTATTGATGATACAAGCGTGCGCGCTCCATAGCCGATCTACATGCGGATAAAAACGCTTTCTCTACCTCCTCGTTCATCTCTACAGTTGTTTTGAGGAAAGGACACACGTATTAGAGATATTCCGCCGTCATTTTTGTCTTTAGGACCCAGCAGAGACATCAAACCGGAGTCGCGTCCAGTCTTGTTGAAGGTATGTTATGTTGTCTTAAAAACACTGTCCTTTCGCTAGGAAAACCATATTGTAACAACTAAATGCTAATATAGACACATTTATGTGCTACATTTTGTTCAGGAAGTTGCTGGTTTTCCCAAGAAGTACGGAATCCGACCATTATATTATTATTGGTTATTATTCGCCGCTAGAGGGCGCTGAATGGATCGCAACGTGAGGACGTTATCCTCCTGGACAAGAGCAGAGCAGAAGCTTGCTACACCATCTTTTACCAGAAGAAGATTCATTATCCATTTTAAGGTACTTGATTATTAACTATTGAAAGGTAAATGTTGTTATTATTAGTATTTGTGTGTACTTTATTGAAGGCCCTGAAAATTGCAGTTTCCCTACATCTTATACTAACCTACATTGATGAAACCACAAGCCTGATAATGTTAGATGCTAATATAAATGTTTAATCAGTTATATATGTCATACAACAATTAAATATAAGCCTAAAAATTATATATATATATATATATATATATATATATATATATATATAAGAATTGTAACATCTGCTAGCTTTGTATAATAATAGTAGTAATATATGCTTATAATACAAAGCCCTTAAACATACATGTCCTTGCCCAGTTTTCAATTCAGGTGAGATTTTAGTGATGCTGTAACCACTCAACTGATAAATGTTGACTGTCAGCTCATGTTAATTGTTGTTTATTTATTTTTTTGTTTGTTTGTTCACTGTAGGTTGCGCTGGATAGAGCGAGTTTTAATCCTCCTTGATAATCTTGTTGATAAAGGTGAGAAAACAACAGCTCTGTATTTTGTAATATGTACATGATGTACAAATGCACAGATACACACACTTCAGCAGTATCATATACTGTAAAAGTGTCTTTACATCACGATATGTCTTAAAATCAAATTATACATTTGTAATTCTTCTGTAAATGCATTTATACTTTTTTGAACAGCACTGGTAGTGTGTAATAACACAAATGCCTCTTTCAAAGGCGTTTCTGTGGCTTATTTGAGTGTGAATTTGGTATTAGACTCTGTATCAGGCATGAGGCCACAGGTGAGTACAGATGACTGATAGAGTCTAAGCACAGTTCAGAACTTCACTCCTGGAACATTTGACCAAGTAATTGCGATATTACAGACATTAACCTATTTATATTAATTATTGCATTATGAAAATTTACTGACAGGTTCCAGCTATTTCAGTAGAAAATGTTATCAGGAGTTTGACTCTTTTGCAAGTTTCTGAGCATGAGAATTAAGCACACTGATAAACATCAGTGCACAGTTGACCATGTAAAATGGACCTAATTTGCCCACCAAATTTGCAAATGTGATGCACCTTAACAACTTGCATAAAAGACTAATCCTGCAGCTAAAAGTGCACATTTTCATATTTTTTTTTCTCTTTATCTGTTTAAGTTACCCCTGGAGATGCCCACTTGCAGCCTTCCAGTTATCTTTTCTTCGTTGCTAAACTGGGTAAACACATGATTTTAGTTTTTATTTGGTCCGGCATACATGTACAAATTTAAAATTTCTGTTTTAAGGTTGGAGCGAACATCATTTGGTATATGGAGGAGGAGGTAACTAAACCATTCTTGGTGTGAAAGTCCATAGCATTTTCTCCTCTGTTCAGTGGGGACTATGAAGTTTTTGATTTGCTTTGTCCTTTAAGTTATCATTTGTGCTCAGCAGAAAAAATAAATAAATCAACAACTTGAGGGTGAGTAAATGATGAATACACCCAAAAATCGGTGAAACACCCATACACTCATTCAGCAGCAGAGGCGAATCCATCATGTCCTGGAGCTGGGTCAGAGGAGCATGTCTCTCACAGTCCAAACGCATGCAGTATAGGTAAATTTAATTAACTAAATTGGCCGTAGTGTATGGGTGTTTCACTGATTTTGGGTGTATTCATCATTTACTCACCCTCAAGTTGTTGATTTTGTTTTTTTATTTATTTCTGCTGACCACAATTGATAACTTTAAAGGACAAAGCAAATCAAAAACTTAATAGTCCCCACTGACTTCAACCGAAGACAAAAATGCTATGGAATTTCACTGTGGACCAAGAATGGTTTAGCTACATGTATTGTTCAAAATATCATGTTTTGTGTTTATCTGAGGAGAGATTTAGAACAAGCGGAGGGTGAATTAATGATGACAGAATTTCCATTTTTGTGTAAAATATCTCTTTAATAAATCCAGTGTACTCTTTGCATGGCGTGGATTTAAGTGCTGTTTTGTTTATTTTTAGTTTGCTCAGGACGGGTATTTTATACCCACACACCAAAGAAACTTTTTGAGGTTTGGGGAGATGCATCATTGCGGATCCTCTCGTATTGCAAAAAAAGAGAAGAGAGCCTTGGATCTATCAGTTCAAGCAAACATTTCATCTGGTGAGACAATCCTGCATAACAGCTCTGTTTTATTCCCTATTTGTAGCATTTCACCTGTGATATGAGGTTAATTATTATTATTATTTTTTTTTTGTTTGATATAAAGACAGCCTTGGAGATCCCACTTTGGAGATGGGGCTTTAACAACTCTGCCAGCTATCCTTTCTCCACTGCCATACAGATTGTGCAGCAAGATGGTTCGGCCCTCATACCAGGAGGCAAAACAAGAATTTGTTGATTTTGCGAATTCTAGGTGCATTATTTATGACAATAAATGTTGGACATTTATTTAATTCATGTATGTATACTTGTATTTCGTTCAGTACTTAAAGGAGGAGGAGCAACAGAGACAGAACCCTCTTGTCCTGCTGCTTGGGGATGAACTAAACTGCTCTCAGGCGTTTGTTATTGTGAAAGGAGTGGTACTAAATTCATGGATTTAAATAAAGCATTGCCAATGTAATAAAAGCGGTGTATTTTTTATTTACATATAAAGATTACTACTATAATAATAATTTATTACTATATAGTGGTTAAGCCACTTTTTGGCAAAATAACCCAACAAATTAGTTATTTTTTTAACCCAAATTGTTGGGTTAACCTTATCAACCCAATGGATTGGGTTAAAATAACCCAACAGAAGGTCGGTGCCAAATTGACCCATCTATGGGTTACCTGTTGGGTTATTATTAACCCAACTATTTTAAGTGAGTACAGACTACTGTATTCAGCTCCATGAACGATTTAAATGATATATTTTTGTAAAGAACCTAAATATTAACCCAATTAAGTCACAGACTTGTAGTAAAGTAATTATGATCATTGATCCTGACACCCCTAAAAAGGTTTCTTAACAAATTAAGTTAAAAATACTTTTTATACATTTTATTAGATATAAAAATATATGATTATAAAATATTTTTTCCTGTCAAGCCGTTTATGTGCAAATTTTAAAAGGGATATTGATGTACCTGCACTTTATTGGAAATTTCTGCTTAAAGTTGTCACGGATTGGTCAGGCTCTCACGATCCCCACTCACGAAGATCACCATCACCTGACTTCTAATGAGCACACAGCTGCATCACATTCACGAGCACCAGATAAAAGCACAGCACTCCAGTCGCTCATTGTCCGGGCTCGTCTCGACGAAAGCGGACAACTGAGCGACCACTCAGCGTAGTCATCCTCAGCTAAAACAAACGCTTTACTTACCTGTTCTCTTTGTATTCCTCCTAGTCTTCCTGGTCCACCCGAATCGTCCTGTCTTCCAGTCCTTCCAAGTCTGTGTCATCCTCTGTCAGCTGTATCTGGTGTGTGCTGTCCATCCTCGTGTATTCCTGTTACCCAGCCACGGAGGAAAAGACCCCAACATCATTCCTGATCCTCCTGGCTATCCTTCATGTGCTCCTTGTTGTCATTTAATAAACACCCTAACGTTTCCTTACCTCTGTCTCCTGTCCGCTTCATAACAGAAGCCCGGACCAATAACGACGACAACATGAGCACCCCCGATCACTTTCAAGAGCTGGTGGACAGTTGAAGCGGATTCTACAGCACCAGCTCCACTTTCCAACGCACCACCAGCACCGAGCACTTCCGCCTCCACAGTTTCTTCTTCGGCCCTTCCTTCCAGTCCCATGGCCCGACCAGCGCCCTACTCAGGCGGAGCGGGGGAGTGCAATGGTTTTCTGTTACAATGTTCCCTCATATTCGAAATGCAACCTTCTCTATATCCCACAGATAAGTCAAAGATCGCCTACATCGTATCACTACTCTCTGGGCCTGCACTTAAATGGGCTGAGACGATCTGGAACCAAGCCGGGCCGGTCATGAATTCCATCACTACCTTCACGGAGTATTTCAAAGAGGTGTTTGGACGTTCTGATGGGGAAGTAGCCGCTGGAGAGCAGCTGTATCATCTAAAGCAAGGTACTCTATCTACACAGGAATATGCTCTCCGGTTTCGCACTCTAGCAGCTGCAAGTGGATGGAATGAGAGATCGTTGTTGACCACGTACCGGCTCGGCTTGGAACCCACTCTCCGAATCCAGCTGGCCACATTAGATGATACTATGGGTCTGGAGAGATTCATCCAACATTCTCTCCGATGTTCCGATCGTCTCCGTTCCTATCAACAGGACACCATCACCCCCTCGTCTGCACTCCTCCAATCGCCTGAGTCAACAGCCTCTCCAGAACCAGAACCCATGATAATAGAGTCTGGAAGACTGACATCAGCGGAACGACAGAGGAGGCTGACCCGGGGTCTGTGTCTATACTGCGGTGTCAGTGGACACACCCGTATGGAGTGTCCCCTTCGTCCCATTCGGACTTCAGTGAGTGTATTCAGTACGAATATTGAACAATGTAAACCACTTACTACCACCGTACAAATAACTACTGCCTCTATTTCTCTCCTTGTCACAGCCCTCATCGACTCCGGGTCAGCAGGGAACTTCATCTCCCAATCCCTCTGTCGTCAACTCCACCTACGTACTGAGGCGTCCTCGCATATATACCAGATACAACCGATAACCCAGTGCACTCGATCTTCGACCCGTATCCATCGACAATGCGAAGACATCCTTCTTCAAGTGGGGTTGTTACATCAAGAGAGGATTCAATTTCTGGTTCTGGAGGGTGCAAATATGGACATCATTCTAGGGCGCCCGTGGCTGGTGAAGCACGATCCCATCATCTCTTGGGGCACAGGAGAGATAAAGAAATGGGGATCTGGATGTACACCTACCTGTTTTCCAAATCTCCCTCTTCAAGGTCGGAACCCCATTTCTTTGTTTACAACATCGGTCGAGAGTCCTCCTGAGAAGCAGTCTATCCACATTCCTAAGGAGTACAGCTCCTTTCATGATGTCTTCTGCCCCAAGAGAGCTTCCCAGCTACCGCCGCATCGGCCATGGGACTGCGCGATCGACCTAGTTCCAGATGCCCAGTTGCCAAGAGGTAGGATCTACCCGCTCTCGCTTCCAGAGAATCAGGCAATGGAAGATTACATAAGGGAGGCTCTGAGTCAGGGGTACATACGTCACTCAAAATCACCAGCCGCCTCAAGCTTCTTCTTTGTGGCCAAGAAGGACGGAGGGCTGCGTCCATGCATCGACTACAGGGTCCTAAATAACGGTACAGTAAAATACCGATATCCCCTTCCTCTGGTACCAGCCGCTTTGGAACAGCTCCGAGAAGCTAAAGTCTTCACTAAATTGGACCTCCGCAGCGCGTATAATCTGATAAGAATACGTGAGGGGGACCAATGGAAGACAGCATTCGTGACCCCTACTGGCCACTATGAATATGAGGTCATGCCTTACGGTCTGGTCAACGCCCCCTCCGTATTCCAAAACTTCATTCATGAAGTCCTCCGGGAGTTTCTTCACCACTTTGTAATAGTGTACATAGATGACATCCTCATTTACTCCCGGAGTGAGGCCGAACATCGCCAACACGTTGCGGAGGTCCTACACACATTGAGAGAACATCACCTCTACCTCAAAGCGGAGAAATGCTCATTCCACCAGAAGTCGATTCATTTCTTGGGATACATCATTGACCAAACCGGTATACGTATGGATGGGAAGAAAATTGAGGCTGTTCTATCCTGGTCAGAACCCACTTCCATTAAGGAGCTCCAGAGGTTTCTTGGGTTTGCTAACTTTTATAGACGGTTTATCAAGGACTACAGCAGGATTACATCACCTCTCACTAATCTCCTCAAGGGTAAACCCAAAGGACTGGAGTGGACCAAAGAAGCAGCCGCAGCCTTCCGCCTTCTTAAGAAGGAGTTCACAAGGGCCCCACTCCTGACTCATCCTGACCCAAATCTTCCTTTCGTGGTGGAAGTGGACGCATCCACCACCGGCGTCGGGGCAGTATTATCCCAACATCATGATACACCGCCCCGACTGCATCCCTGTGCCTATTTCTCTCGGAAGTTGAGCCCGGCGGAGCAGAATTACAGCATAGGAGACAGGGAGCTTCTAGCAATCAAGCTAGCCTTGGAGGAGTGGCGTCACTGGTTGGAGGGAGCCAAACATCCGTTCCAGGTGATCACAGATCACAAAAACCTCCAATATATCAAAGAGGCCAAGAGACTATGTCCACGTCAAGCCAGATGGTCACTTTTCTTCTCACGTTTTGATTTCTCCATTTCCTATCGTCCAGGACCCAAGAATCTAAGAGCAGACGCTCTCTCTCGTTTACACGAGCATCACGATCATGAAGAACTCCCAACGAAGATTCTTCCCGAACACATCTCCATTTGTCCGATCACCTGGAACGCTCCTCCAGTCGTTGCCACTCCGGAAGCCCCTGCTCCGCCGGGATGCCCTCCTCATCGGCAGTTCATACCACCTGAACACCGGGTAGATCTGATCCACTCCTTACATACCTCGCTAGGCACTGGACATCCAGGGATCAACAATACTCTCTCGCTAGTATCCCAACGATTCTGGTGGCCAAACATGGCAAGGGATGTGAGGCAATATGTTCAGGGCTGTAAGGACTGTGCCCAATCCAAGAGCCCACGTCATCTACCCGCTGGAAAGCTCCATCCCTTGCCGATTCCGAACCGTCCCTGGTCACACCTAGGAGTGGACTTTATCACTGACCTCCCCTCGTCAGAAGGTAATACCTGTATTCTAGTCATCGTAGATAGATTCTCAAAGTTTGTCAAACTAATCCCTCTGAAAGGTCTTCCCACAGCCTTTGAAACAGCCGACAATATCTTTAATCAAGTCTTCAGGTCATTTGGTATTCCAGAAGATATTGTGTCGGACAGAGGTCCACAGTTCATCTCACGTCTATGGAAAGCCTTCTTCAAGCTCCTAGGTGTGGCCGTCAGCCTCTCTTCTGGATATCATCCCCAAACCAACGGGCAGACAGAGAGGAAGATTCAGGAGGTGGGACGGTTCCTGAGGACCTTCTGCAGTGGTCACCAGAGCTCCTGGAGCCAGTATTTGGGCTGGGCAGAATATGCCCAAAATTCACTGCGGCAACCCTCCACCGGACTCACGCCATTCCAGTGCGTCCTGGGCTTCCAACCACCGCTCTTTCCCTGGGATGGCGAACCATCTGATGTCCCCGCAGTGGATCACTGGTTCCGGGAGAGCGAGAGAGTCTGGGACGAGGCTCATCAACATCTGCAGAGGGCAGTCCGTCGAAGCAAGGTAACCGCCGATAGAAGAAGGTCTGAAGAACCCAGATACACACCCGGACAAAAGGTGTGGCTATCCACCCGGGACATACGCATGCGACTGCCCTCTCGCAAGTTAAGTCCCCGATTTGTTGGTCCCTTCACCATCGTGGAACAGGTTAACCCCGTCACCTACAAACTACAATTACCCTCTCACTACCGTATTCACCCTACATTCCACGTATCACTCCTGAAACCCTATCACGATCCTGTTCTTCCCTCCACAGAGCCTGACCACGAAGAGGAACCCCCTCCTCCACTGCTCCTAGAAGAAGGAGCCGTCTACGCAGTGAAGGAGATCTTGCGTTCCCGACGTCGTGGTGGCCAGTTGGAGTACCTGGTGGACTGGGAAGGGTACGGCCCCGAAGAAAGGACATGGGTTCCCAGAGCTGATATTCTCGATCCTAGTCTCATGGTGGAGTTTCATGAGAGCCACCCTGAGTTCCCAGCGCCTAGAGGCAGAGGGAGACCACCACGGCGTCGGAGGTGTCGGCCCTCAGGAGCGGGCCCTGGGGAGGGGGGTACTGTCACGGATTGGTCAGGCTCTCACGATCCCCACTCACGAAGATCACCATCACCTGACTTCTAATGAGCACACAGCTGCATCACATTCACGAGCACCAGATAAAAGCACAGCACTCCAGTCGCTCATTGTCCGGGCTCGTCTCGACGAAAGCGGACAACTGAGCGACCACTCAGCGTAGTCATCCTCAGCTAAAACAAACGCTTTACTTACCTGTTCTCTTTGTATTCCTCCTAGTCTTCCTGGTCCACCCGAATCGTCCTGTCTTCCAGTCCTTCCAAGTCTGTGTCATCCTCTGTCAGCTGTATCTGGTGTGTGCTGTCCATCCTCGTGTATTCCTGTTACCCAGCCACGGAGGAAAAGACCCCAACATCATTCCTGATCCTCCTGGCTATCCTTCATGTGCTCCTTGTTGTCATTTAATAAACACCCTAACGTTTCCTTACCTCTGTCTCCTGTCCGCTTCATAACAAAAGTGTAGCTCACTTGTTTTGGTCCATTTGTTAAATTTTTTTTGGATTAGTGCTTTTTTAAAAATGCTTCCATTATCCAAAGTAATCTTAATCCTTGTTTAAGACTTAACCCAAACACCCTGGAAAGTTTTCTAAAAATTTAAATAAATGTAAACCCATTTTTAGCAAATTCAAACAAGAACTGGAGCAGTATTGACAAGCCAACATCCAGTAACCTAAAGACTCATAGAATTTGTGCTTATTGTTTTGTGTTTAATAGGCCTATTCGTGGATATTTATTTCTTTTTTATGTGCCCTCACATTTTCCCCTTATTTCTCATGCATTTGTTATATAGGCTACTTAAATTTAATTCCTAATTCCCTTGTTGTTTAAAAATGAACTATAGATTGTAGAGACTGTATTCTGCTTTATTTGTACTGTAAATCTTTTGTTGTTATTGCAATAAATAAATAAATGATCACACCATTTGATCGGTCATCATGACTGTAGCAACTTCAACTCCGTCCCTGCCCGCGCTCGGCTAATCTCATTGATTGCCAGCTGCAGCCATGCTTCATGTCGAACACACCTTGAGTCTCCATTCAACAACTCATTAATTCAATTGATTCGTTCAGATTGGGTCTCCATTAAACAACTCACTGATTTAGTTGATTCAATCAGAGTGAGTTTCCAACTCAGAGGTTCAAATGATCCATTCAAATTGAAAGAATGGTTGCTTATTTAAAAACTAAAAATATTGTGAAAGTAATTTAAAAGAATTTGCATACATTTTTGCTGCTGTAACATAAATGGCTACATAAATATTATATTTTTAAACATATGTAACTTTTTTTTGTTGAAGTTGAAATTGAAATTGAAATTTTACTTTTACTGGAATATTATTTGTACCTTTACTCAAGTGCCCTAAACAGTGGTGCAAAAGAAAAGAAAATGTTTTCAAGGAAAAGGTGTTATCTAAACTGCATCCAATAGACAAACTGTACTTCTGGTTCCTCAAAGCACTATTAGACAGGTAGCAAGTGGAGTGTGGCGCCAAAACACTTGGCAGTTTCAGGAAAAAAAAAAAAAAAAGACAAAGAGTGTGCCTCAGCAGTCCAATAGCAGTCATGACTGCAACATCTTATGCAAAACATTGAGTATAAATATTTGCATTCATGTTCAAAAGACTCACAATATATATCAACATCTAGTGGAAAACAGCAAAGACACCAAATGATGTGCTTTTTTATTTTAAGAATGGCCTTATTTTGATTAAAGCATTGAAAGCACACTGTGCACATAAGCCAAGTGATCCTACATGTGTTTATGATAAATACAGTGGAAAAAATATTGTGGAAGGATTTGCAAAAAACTGAGACCTGCATTTTCAAAATGAAAAGAGATCCAAAATGCCGCCACATGAGGTTTTGTTCAAAGCTTTTTGTGTGTTGGAGATGAGAAGAGCTTCCAAAAAGCCACCCACATTTCAGCCATTTGTGAGCAGCCAAACAGCTACCAGCACCTATTTATGGATTAGGCATCTGCCAACTCAGAATTCTTCTCCAACTGAAAAAAAGCTGGGAGAATGAGAGAAACATCCATCATACCACATTAGCTGGTTAATAATAAAAACAGGGGAATTAAAACCTGGATTTATGTGACCTATTATGCTCCATTGCAAAATGCTCTTGATTCTTCTCAGTTTACACTATGGAGCATTTTTTTAATGCATATGGATGCTGTTTTAATGAAACAATTTACAAAATATATTGCATAAAAGATTTGCTATTGAAGCACCTATTACATCCAAAAAGTCAAAGAGAACAAATCAGACTCAGGTAAAGGATTTTATAATTACCAAAACAACATTTTAGACGTTTTACAATGTGTTGGCCTTAGTGTATGTGTGTGAATGCAAGAGTGTATTGGTGTTTCCCAGTGTTGGGTTGTGGCTGGAAGGGGATCCGCTGCATAAAACACATGCTGGATAAGTTGGCAGTTCATTCCGCTGTGGTGACCCCGGATTAATAAAGGGACTAAGCCGAACAGAATAGTCAGAATTATTATAATTATTTTTTAAATATTTCCCAAATGATGTTTAACAGAGCAAGGAAATTTTCACAGTATGTCTGATAATATTTTTCTTCTGGAGAAAGTCTTATTTGTTTTATTTTTGCTAGAATAAAAGCAGTTTTTAATAAAAAACTAAACAAAAAAAAAACATTTTAACGTCAAAATTATTAGCCCCTTGAAGCTATATATTTTTTTGATAGTCTACAGAACAAACCATCATTATACAATAACTTGCCTAATTACCTAATTATCGGAATTACCTTAAAATTACCTTAAAGGGGCTAATAATTTTGACCTTTTAAAAAATGAAAAACTGCCTTTATTCTAGCCGAAATAAAACAAATAAGACTTTCTCTATAGGAAAAAATATTATCAGACATACTGTGAAAATTTCCTTGCTCTGTTAAACATCATTTGGGAAATATTTTTAAAAAGAATAAAAATAAAAAATTCAAAGTTGGACTAATAATTCTGTGTATGTATATATATATATATATATATATATATATATATATATATATATATATATAAGCCGAAAAGAAAATGAATGAACGAATGAATTAATAATTTGCTCTCATTTTACTTATCAGCTATCAGAACATCCAAGTTATAGGAGATCCTGAGTGTCATGAAGGTTCTCTGGACAATTTTTGCTAATTTTTGGTTGATTAAAGGTAAAAATGATGTTAATTTTTTTGTATAGACCAACCACTTTGCTTCATAAATCTTTAGTTGGTCACCAGAAGCTGCAGATATCACTTAAACTCTATTTTGATTGTGTGTGCTTTTCTTTTGTATTATTTTTATACCTTTAGATCAGGTTGAGATGAAATCTGGTCAAAATAGCAGCTCATAAAAGTTGCAAACAACGATTCACAAGAGAAATATTACAATATACACATTCATAATTCATAAATCATCATTCATAATCAAATCAATAAAAAATATAATTGTCCTTTAGAACATTATACAAAATACATTTTAATGTATTCGGAGTTGGCAATGTAGCAAGATTAAATATATTTTGTAAATTGTTTCTAGTCCAAGGGGCGAGGAACATTTTCAAAGTAACTTTTCCTTTCAACTTGCAATGCAGAAAAGAGTTCAGCTTAAACAATTTTTTATTTTTTACCTGAAAAAAGAGAAAGACAAAACACATAATCAATTTTAGGGTCATTTATCCTTTTAAGTGTATACATAAATACTCCATGTAAGGTTAAAACATGCAAACAATGTTTGAGTATCAGAATGCCAGTATTGTCCTGGCATTGTAACTGTCCCTGGCATTGAATGCTGTTTCTTTTGTACAAAAAAAGAGAAGATTTAGAAAAACATGAAACCAAGAAAATCTTCCAGCTAGTTAAAATAAAATTCTGCACCCTACACACATTTTTTTTTTCAATTCAACATTTACTATTCTTTCAGATGATCATTGAAATTTCCCCTTATAGTGTTGCTAAAAAGACAAGTATTTGAAGCTGCTGCCTTGAAGCTTTTCCACAAGGCATTTTGAAATATTTGTACATGTCATTTGCTCTAGTGAGACCATTTCCCTGAGCTGCCATAAGTCACCATCTTGTTCTTCAGGCGCTGGATTTATTAGATTTGTTGCTGACCACTAGATCAACTGGGCCCAGAATAGTTTTATATAGGCAGAGCAAAATCAGCTCACCTGCACATCCACTGACTTAAAAAGGTGATGTGTCCATGACGGGAAGCATAGTGCAGTGATTATCAGTTTTGATGGTACAAGTAAATTTATTCCATGGTCTGTTAAAATTCTTTATTCTGGAAGGTCTGCAATAAAAACGTTTAATGCACAGGTAGTATCTTAACTCAGTGACAGTTGCTGGAGTCTTCATTCCTTTGTCTAATCTTGAGGACACCAATGTGTGCTTTACCAGGGACCCGAGGAGAATCAACCAATTTACAAATATGCTCAAAAATGTTTGCAAAGAGATAATTAAGGCTTGAGCTATTAGATATGCCCGTTTCATTTACATGCAAACACATGATCTCACTTTCCCTCACTCACATGCTCCCTCTCTGTATGGTTCAATGCAAAATCATTATTATCAGTAGTGTCAGTAGGCTTTTGCTGTGTGTACTGTGTAAAAAAAATATATTTTTAATTATATAATAGTTATGTTGCAGTGTGTTACATAGCCAAATAAAAGGCTAATGATGTTATATCTGATTATATTTTTATTTGTAGTAGCATTTTTCATTTACATTGGCAAAACAAAAATTAATAACGTACACAAACAAAAGGCAACATAGCATTAGTTGTTGTTATACACTTTATTTTGGGGACCAATTTACACTTTTAATTGCAAATTGCAGTTAAAAGTGTGCCTCAAATTAACACTAAGTTAACACCATATGTCTCAAATTAACACCAAATTTGCAACTCATTATTAGATAGTAGATAGTTACTGTTATAATCAAGTATAGTTCAGATAAATTTATCAAAATATGTGATCCTGGACCCTGTCTTAAATTGCACAAGTATATTTGTGGGAATAACCAAAAATACAGTATATAAATCAAAATGACAGATTTCTCTAATATGCCAAAATCATTAGGAGATTGCATAAGCTGACATCATGTTATATTAATACGTTCAGTAAATTTCCTATCATAAATATTTCAAAACTTAAGTTTTGATTAGTTATGTACATCTCTATGGACTTGATTTGATTTTTAAAGGTGAGAAACAGTAAACAAATAGTTCCATGCATAAATGTAAATTTACTAATAAACAACTAAATTTTAAGGTATTGATCACTGAAACATGCTTATATATTACTAGCATCAGAGACTCTTTAAACAAGGAAGCCTACCCACTTTAAAAAATTGTGGACTCTATAATGTATTTAATTAATTATTACATATGTACATTTTTCTTGAGTAAACCTTACTTGCATTAAGCAACCTGTCATTATGGGGCTCCTCGTTCTTTCGCATTGACCGATAGCAACTCGCCTGTACAACCTCGCTGTTCACTATATCTGACCCGGAATACAAAGGAAGGAGGGGGTTAGCACAGCTTACGGACAACTACTAACATAAAACTAATCCTCCTGGATGTTAAATAGTTGTTTCTGCTAACAAATGGCTTGAGTTAGCAGATCTTATGCTGTTGGCTGCGCACCTTACTGTAACCTAACGTTGCAAACGCTTCATGTAAAACACATTTTCTGCACAAATTCCTTTTAAATGCTGATTTATTTAGGCTACGTCAGTTTTACACATTAACCAAGCAAACAACGTGTTCTTGTCCAAATTATGGCAAAGTTGACAGTGAAAATTTCATCCAATGTCCTGAGGCTGTCATGTTTCTGCGACTGTTAGCGAAACCGGAAAAAGCAAAACATTGCTTCGGAGGGCGCTTCCTGTATTCAATTCCGCGGTGAAAAAGGTCTATTATGCAAGAGAAAGGGAATCAAGAGAAAAAGGGAGAATCCTAAGGAGGAGGAGACACAAACAAAACCATTAAAATAGTCATTTAACTGATAACACCTATCATAACAGTGCCTCACTTACCAATGGCGCACAAATCGGATGCTTTATGAGCACTTGTTGATCAGTTACGAGATTGCAGTGGAGGTGCAGGAAATATTATCTGCATGGCATGAGAAACGCAGATTAAATGCTGCTAAACCCCATTACCCAGCCAGTTTAAAGCCATCACGTACCTGCAACGGTGAACAGTCATCCAGCCACCACAGCCCAGAAAAATGCCACAGCCACACAATGCACTATAACAACACCAAAAGCAAAACTTAACGTTGGCCCATTCAAACAAATGAGGAATCATTGTCAGAACAAGCAGAATGCCTTTTCCTGTAGCTGTGAAGACGCACCCAAACAAAAGTGCAGAGTCGGACATGACGCATCCCAAGGAACCACCAAATCAGGCTTTTTAAAAAAACGGTGCTACGTGCCGATTGGATGATGCCAAAATCAATCAGCTGCACAATTACATTTTGGTTGATGCCAATGTCAATCAGCTGCACCGCAGCATCACAAAGGCATTAATTCAGGGTAATAAACAGCCAATATTTCAGAAATTTTCTGCTAAAGCTGCGGTCACACTGGGCTTTGTGTGTGCGAAATCCTGTCGTACGGCGCTGTGAAAAGGGGCGAGATTAAACAAGATGTTTAGACATTAAAAAAAGCCAGCGATTTGCTCCATGTTTTAAATTTCTGTCCAGAGAGGTCATGTTTTGATCCTCGATTGGTCTTACGCAGTCAAGTGATGTGATTTCGCAAGTCAGAGTTCACCAAGCTTGAACTTTGCACCGCAGCAACCTGCGAAACTTGACGCATGACCCTACGTTTCCGGTCTGACGCATTCGCGTGCATTTGAATGGAAGTCTATGGGAAGAAAATTCAAGTGTGACCGCAGCTTAATGAGCAAGTTTTTAGGCCCAATCCCAATTCTACCCCTTAGCCCTTCTCTATTCTAAAGAGAATTGGGACAATTCTCTTTAGCTTGAAGGCATAGGGCTAATGGGAAGGGGTGAATAGCCCTTCGAACGAAGATTTTTCAGGACCACACTCGAAACCAAGGGGTAAGAAAATTTCCCAGAATACACCAGCCATAACAGCAGGATTGCTGCACCCAGAACTAAGGAGATCCACAAATAGTATTTTTTGTCATTATTACGAATTTTTACAATAAACAAGCACGTTTTAATATATTCATAACCGTGTTCTTGTTTTACCGTCATGCTTAAAAAAAACCCCCGCTAAAACAAAAAACGCAAAATTTCACGATCTATAATCCATAATCATAACTCCTGTATAGCAGTTCCACAACATTCTGACACTCGATGACACGCCAATACCCTGTCAGAAAAGTCTAGTGGCTGGGAATGAGCTAAATTCTGCTATAATGTGAATGTTGTTTTTGGTGTGGTTACATAGATGAATATGGCCACTGTGTAAATGCGCAGTACAGTTATGATCTTATTGCCACATTAGATTATTATGATTACATAATATATGCCTTTAGTGATTTCCTGAAGATAAATACCAAAAATAGCACAACTGGAATAACTACAGCAGTCACCATTGTCTGATATGAAGCAAGAGATCACGATAACATATGACGACGTGTGCAGGTGCTGTAGTGCTGTCCCAATTCTTAGGGGTAAATTTTAAAGCCCTTCCCCTTTACCCTCGGATTTAAGGGCCAAGGGGAAT
Organism: Danio aesculapii; assembly: GCF_903798145.1. NCBI lineage: Eukaryota > Metazoa > Chordata > Actinopteri > Cypriniformes > Danionidae > Danio > Danio aesculapii. The sequence goes on from NC_079451.1 coordinate 13,234,405, forward strand.
AGGAAGGGGTTTAACAGATTTCTTTCCAATTGCAAACAGCCAACCTGCTTTCTGTTGGCTTATTATAGTTGCATATATTATTATAATGTGTTCTCATTTTTCCCAGTGATGGGTTGCAGCTGGAGGGGCATCCGGTGTGTAAAATATAGGTTGCATAAGTTGGCGGTTCATTCCACTGTGGCGACCTCAGAATAATAAAGAGACTATTCAAAAAAAAATTTATGAATGAATGTTCTCATTTTATAGTCCACGACTGACAACAAATTTAACTTACACTTAGAAACACCCTTAAAAATGGTCCTGATATAAGCTACATTTTAATTCACAAGATATAAGGTATAATAATTCGCACAGTGTAATACTCACTACTTATTACTGTACTTTTAAAAGGGCTACTTGTTAATAATAACAATTTAAGTTATATTTACAGAACAGATATGTTTAATTGTGGCAGATCACATTCTTCCAGGTACAGAAGGGTGTGTCATTTTGGATGTAGTTTAGCTTCTAGGAAAGCTGTCAAACATACCATGATGTCACACTTGCCCGTATTACTAAGGAAATGTTATCTGTTCAACAGCCAAAAATCACACCCCCTCCACCCACTACACTCACACACAAGGGTTTTCATATTTCATTGGGGTCGTCCTACAGTATAAACATTATTTTTTTTAAACTGCACAGTCTGTATAATCTTCCTGCAACCTAAACCCAACACAGGAAACAATCTGAAGTTCTATATATTCAAAATACTTAATTCTGAATGACTTATGAGACATTTTCCATGTGAATACAAAACAATATACATATGTATTACCTCTTAGAGAAAGTACATTGTGTTGTATAACTACAGTACATTGTATTGTATAACTACATTATATTATGTATTTACAGTATAGTTACGTTATAACTACAGGTTAACTATGTATGCTTGACAGCTGTACAGTCAATTCTGTACACAACACCTCATCTGATTTTAATTGAAATGCAATAACATGCAGCTTTTGTCAATAAAATGTGTTTATAATTATGGTGAAAAGCCTTATACAAAAAAACATGAACTGAATTGTCTTCACAACCACACACAGACAACGTTTACACAACAATGATATAACCAAAAATGGAAAGGTTTTTACCTTGCATTTTAAAAAAGTTTCACGTTTATGACAAAAAATGCTGTATTAAGTATGTCAAGCTGGTATGTGGTGCTGACACCCTATTCGTAAACTACACTCACCGGCCACTTTATTAGGTACACCTGTCCAACTGCTCGTTAAGGTAAATTTCTATAAGGGGTAAATTTACAGAGAATGGTCCGAAAAAGAGAAAATGTCCAGTGAGCAGCAGTTCTGTGGGCGCAAATGCCTTGTTGATGCCAGACATCAGAGGAGAATGACGACTGGTTTGAGCTGATAGAATAAAAACAGTAACACAAACAACAAAGGTATAAAGAAAAGCATCTCTGAACACACAACACATCGAACCTTGAGGCGTATGGGCTACAGCAGTAAAAGACCACACCCCTGTGCCACTCCTGTCAGCAAAGAACAGGAAACTGAGCCTATGATTTGCACAGGCTCATCAAAATTGTTAAATAGAAGATTGGAAAAACGTTGCCTGGTCTGATGAGTTTCGAATTCTGCTGCAATATTCAGATGGTAGGGTCAGAATTTGGCATCAGCAATATGAAAGCATGGATTCATTCTGCCTTGTATCAACAGTTCAGACTGGTGGTGGTGGTGTAATGGTGTGGGGGATATTTTCTTGGCACACTTTGGGCCCATTGGCATCAATTGAGCTTTGCCACAGCCTACTTGAGTATTGTTGCTGACCATGTCCATGCATTTATAACCACAGTGCACCCATCTTCTGTTGGCTACTTCCAGCAGGATAACGCACCATGTCATAAACCATGAATCATCTCAGACTGGTTTCTTGAACATGACAATGAGTTCACTGTACTCAATGGCCTCCACAGTCTCCTTAGTTTTCCTGAGACTAGAGCACATTTGGGATGTGGTGGAACGGAAGATTCGCATCATAGATGTGCAGCTGACAAATCTGCCGCAACTGTGTGATGCTATCATGTCAATGTGGGCTAAAATCTCTGACCCTGTACTAGTTACTTTTGGGATGTGGTGGAACGGAAGATTCGCATCATAGATGTGCAGTTGACAAATCTGCAGCAACTGTGTGATGCTATCATGTCAATGTGGACTAAAATCTCTGACCCTATACTAGTTACTGTATGTTTACCTAAAAAAAGTGGCCGGTCAGTGTATACCTGTAAGGCAGTGATTGAAGTGCAGTCGGCAACTCGGCACCCGTGTTTGTGTATTTTTTTCCATGTATGTATATTGCGTATCGCTGTTGGTTTTAATGTGAAATAAATTCCCATTTTGACATTCAAGCAAACACTTGAGCATCATCAACACTACCATGTACTCTGCCATTGTCTTGTGTTTGTTCTGGCTTGCCTGTAATCTACACCTCCCTAAACCTTCATGCGCATGACATCATTTTCAAAGACTCTCATTTTCTGGTGTTTACACAGACATGACATTACAACAGCTTTTTGTTTTCAGACAAAAAATTTCCAGTGTTTGGCTAAAAAAACATTGTTGTGAAAACGGTCCACAAACACATGCGGACATACTCATGCTCACTATACAGTCAGTGAATGAAAGACTGGCCATACGCAGAGAACATCACAACACTGGAGAGATGAGAGAATGATGAAGGAAGTGCTTTGGAGTCTTTGTGGTCAGTCCAACCAGAAAATAAATATTCTTGATCAAGCCGAGGCAGAGACGTTCCTACAGGCCCTCCATTCAGCTCTCTTTCAACTGGATTGACTGACCTGGGGACAGCAGATGAATGAGTGCTGCTGGACTGGGTGGTCTGCTTGGCTCTTGGGGAACAGATTATCATGTACAGTGTGTGCAATGTGTGCCGATATAACTGAACAACAAACAGTCCTGCTTCACCCTTCCAGTGAACTGACTGATGAGGTCAGGAGTGTATTTACATTCGTCTGCATTGGGACGAAATGGACCTCCTGGAGTATTTCCCAGGCTTACTGCCCTTGCGTTTCCAGACCAGGAGCAACATCAATTGATGTAATTACCATTCTGCAGTACAATTAGGTAATGAGGAAATGAGACTGAAGTTAAATAAAACATCATAAATACTGGATAGAATAACAATTTAAAGGCACAGTTCACTCCCAAATATGTTCCGTCTGTTTAGCATAAAAAAAGACTTTCTGAAAAATGTATATATTTATTATTAATTATATATATATATTGGTCTGCAGATCCAGACCATCACAACAGTATCTTAGAAAATAATAAAAAAATATATATAGAATGATGTCATGAACAAAAGTACTTTATACACTTTATATATATATACAGTTGGTCAGAATTATTAGCCCCCTGAATTATTAGTTCCCCTGTTTATTTTTTCCCCAGTTTCTGTTTAACAGAGAGAAGTTTTTTTTCAACACATTTCTAAACATAATAGTTTTAATAACTCATTTCTAATAACTGATTTGTTTTATCTTTGCCACAATGACAGTCAATAATATTTTACTAGATGTTTTTGAAGGAACTTCTTTACAGCGACATTTAAAAGTTTAACTAGGTTAATTAGGTTAACTAGGCAGGTTAGGGTAATTTGGCAAGATATTGTATAACAATGGTTTGTTTCTGAAAAAATCTATAGCTTGAAGGGGCTAGTAATTTTGACTTTAAAATGTTTTATTTTTTATTTTTAATCAGACAAAAATTTTAAACAGATAAAAGAAATGTTCACAGTATGTCTGATAATATTTTTACTTCTGGAGAAAGTCTTATTTGTTTTATTTCGGCAAGAATAAAAGCAGTTTTTACTTTTTTTAAAAACATTTTAAGGTCATAATTATTAGCCCCTTTAAGCTATATTTTTTTCGATAGTCTACAGAACAAATCATTGTTATACAATAACTTGCCTAATTACCCTAACCTGCCTAGTTAACCTAATTAATCCAGGTTAAGCCTTTAAATGTCACTTTAACCTGTATTAAAGTGTCTTGAAAAATCTCTAGTCAAATATTATTTACTGTCATCATGGCAAAGATAAATAAATCAGTTATTAGAGATGAGTTATTAAAACTATTATGTTTAGAAAAATCTTCTCACTGTAAAACAGAAATTGGGGGAAAAATAAACAGGGGGTCTAATAATTCAGAGTGGCTAATAAATCTGACTTTAACTGTATATATAATAAGTGTATAAAGTACTTTTGTTCATGACATTATTCTATTTTTTTTTTTTAATTCATTTCTAAGAGACTGTTGTGATGGTCTGGATCTGCAGACCAATAGAGTTTTATAACAGCCCAGATGCCAAGAGCCCAGAGTCCAGCCTGTGGCTTCAGATAACCTTGCAGAAAAGTGTTCTTCTCAGCCTCCCTCATCTGTGTTTAATCTGACACTGAACTTTAGACACATACAAAATCACACTTTCACCCAAACTCTCAATAGGGAATTTTTTGATGTTACTTCATACATGGTAAAAATTCTGTCTTTAATGTGAAAAGATGCATGTAATTCATATAAAATTGTAAAGGCATTGGTCAAATATATTTTTTAAGTAAAATAAAAATTGTGTTATCATTTACTCACCTTTCGCTTGTTCAAAACGTTTTTGAATTTTCTCTTCTGTTGAACACAAAAGAAAATGATTTGAAGAGAGATGATTGCTGGCATCCATTGACTTCCTCAGTCTATGAAATTCGATGGGTCCCAGCAACTGACATTCTTAAAAATATTGTCTTTTGTGTTTAGCAGAAGAAAGAAACTTATAAAGGTTTAAAACCAAATGACAATTTTCATTTTGGGGGGGGGGGGGGGGGGGGGTGGTGGGTAAGCTAACCCTTTTAAACTTACAGCATATTTTGCCATAATTATGTATGCATGTACAGTATGTGTTAAAGTGTAAACCAAAACAACCAAAATGTTCCTGAATAAAATACTGCTGAAATTCTGTTCATAAATAGCGTGTGCATTCGTGTGACAAGCAAGTGGGGTTTCACAATTTCCTTTCATTTATTTGTTCAATACAAATGCAATAATTATTTCCCTAATTATTGTAAACACCAAGTTGCTGTTTCATGTGGAATCACTCATGTTTGATGCTTGTGCTGATAAGCCACTTTTGAAGTCACTCTGGATATGCTGCAAATTGCTTCTTCTGACTTCAGTACAAATAAGAATGACTCCTATTTCACAAAAGAAACAGACACTTTGTCTAATGGCTTCTGAGCCAAAAAGTCCAAAACATCTTTTCCTGAGACTAAAATTAGTCCCATAATGAGACGTGGGTGCTTCCTGTCCCCTGAACAAATACTTCTGCCTATACTGCTAACATAATGTAATTGTAATTGTATTGCATTGTAATTATATGCAGTTGAAGATAAAATTATAAGCCCTCCTGTGATATTTTTATTATTTTTCAAGTATTTATAAAAGTTCATATTTTATAGTTTTTAGTAAGTAATTTCTAAAACCTGATTTATTTAGTCTTTGCCATGATGACAGTACATACTTTGTACAGTAGCTACTTATTTTTGTAAAATAGTACTATTCACCATAAAGTGCAATTTCAGAGGTTAACTAGTTTATCTAGATGATTTAGGTTAATTAGATAAGTTATTGGGAAATATTGCTTCATTCTGTGGTAATTTGGAGGATTTGGGTTGAATAGGGGTAATAATTTTCATCCTAGCAGTTTTATCTTTTTTTGGTCACACTTCACATTAAGTGGTCTTAATTAAAAGACTTACAGTGAAATTAGTCAGTTGTTACAAGGTACTTGAGGTAAATAGATGTTTTTACACATTAAATACATTCATGCAATCACATATGCAATTAATTTTGTCTCTTACACCTTAACCCACCCTTAAACCTTAAGAGCACCAGAATTGTTCGGCAATACATTTTAGCGAAGTACATTGTATTTAGTACATACTATTAAAATGTTGCTTAATATAAAGTGGGACCAAATATACTACTGTGAAAAAATCTGTTGCTCTGGTAAACATCCCTTGGGATGTACATGAGGGCTAACATTTTTACTTGTTTAATGCAATTATTGTGTCATTTTTAACAAACCAAATGTTAAATGGTTTTAAACATGACTATCAAAACTGATAAACTAACCCAAGAATTAAGCATATTAGTCCTTCTTGTGGTAAAGTGAGAGCACAGACCAGTTGTCATTTGACCAATAGATCGCATTTAATTGCACTTTAATCTCTTGTATTTCGCCTAATGAGTCTGCATGAAATTTAACTGTAGAAGAGGAATTTTAAAGAGTCTGGAGCATCTTTTGATCAGGCAGTGAAGCTCTTCATGGCTTCGGCAGTTGACAGCCCTTTACAGTGTACAGTATCGTGTCCGGTTACCTCAAGGTTTGATTTTCTCTGCTCATTAGACTTTCTCCATCGGGAGTAACGAGTCAAGTGATCCACTGAAGTAAAGGGCTGCTGAGAGATCGGCCAAATGAAAACCAAATGAAATCACTTTGCTAGATGTGCCCTTTACTGGACGCAGTCGCCAACAATTATAGCATGACTTTACTGGCCACTACCCTTCAAAGTAAACCTTAAATGGACAGTTACTACCTTCTCCCATACAATTTCCCATAAATCTACTGTAGGCCACATGGTGCAAATGTCATGGTGGAAATGTGACATAACATATTTATATAATGTGTGATTATGTCACTGCATGATAAAATGTGTGATTTATATCTGAGTTAATGTTAAAAGTTTAAAATGTAGCCTATAATTTCTTTGCAACTACCTAAAATTATTTTAAAAGCAACAATTTGTTCATTGTTTTGTATTTGACCACACAGAATTTATAAAAAAAGAAAGAAAGAAAGAAAGAAAGAATTATTAGAGTAATATATAGTATAACTTTGTACAGTAAAACCTAGCCAGCTAGTTTTCTTGTTCATCTTCTAGCCAACTAATTCTCTTGTTCATCTTCTAGCCAACTAGATTTCTTTTTTGTCTTCTGTGGTAAACAAACTAGGTGCATTTTCCAAACAACATCACTTGCAGCTAAATTACACAAGTAAGATGCATTGATCAGGAAATAAACTATCTAGCTGCAAGTGTTTCTCGAACTCTGTCAGAGATCCATCGTTTCACCCATGTTGGTCAAAGTATAAAACTTCCATAACCATGCTTTTAAATGGGGTTGAGTAACATGTATTCAATCGACATTAACAAATGTTTTTAAATACAATTTTATACAATTGTTACAGGATTTATCAGATTCAGAAAACAGAATCACTGAACTATGGTTGTAATGATAGAACTTGCAATCTTAGTCGGCTGACAATGGTTTTGGTTTTCACAAAATGCATCGAAGAGGTCTTAGAAATTTGCATGTGACATATGATAGTGTTGGCTTTGGTGTTGCTCTTACAGTAGGATTGTAGCATCGATTGAGCATGAACTTTTTTTTTGCAGTGCTGAAAGAGTTCTGAAAATTCATTCTGATGAGAAAGTACCATACTTGACAAAAAAAGTACTGCAAGTAGACAACAAAAATCTGTTCTAAATTCTGCTCAATAAAAAGTAGCTCTACTAAAGTTAATTTAGAGTTAGTAGTGCGTATTATGCTTTAAAAAGTACTTCAAATTATACCCTGCTAATTAAATTGTTATTGTTTGCCATTCATAAACTATACATTTTAAATGTGAGATTACTTTAATGTGAGAACACTATATTATATAATGCTGTATTTCATATACTGAGCTGACAGATTGCAAGCATTTACATGTGGAGCGAAATCTGTATAACTAATGGCCAAAATCTAACTGTGACAGTATGTTGATCCTTATTTTGCAACCCTGACTAACAAGCTATTCAATTTAATTTAATTAATCTTTATTTCTATAGCTTTTACAATGTAGATTGTGTCAGAGCAACTAAACATAGAAGTTCTAGTAAATTGAAACTGTGTCAGTCCAGTTTTCAGACTTTAAAACTGAACAGATTAAGTTCAGTGTGGTTTAATTTTCACTGCTGAAAGTCCAAACATTGAAGAGCAAATCCATTGATGCGCAGCTCCACAAGTCCCAAACCAAGCAATACAGTGGCGACAGTGGTGAGAAACAAACTTCACCAATTGATGAAAGTGAAGAAAAAAAACTCTGCTGCTGTCTAGGCGCCAGAGGCTGAAGAATGTCCAATGTGGAGAAGCTAGGTGTGAGAGTCTATGAGTGTCTAGCAGTTAGGGCAGCAAACCAAACACTTTCATTACTTATAGAATACATGCAGTTTGTGTATGTTTGACAATGTAATATTCTGTAGTTACTGTTCAAAGCAATTTGGCAATTTTAATCATACAAGCATCTTTTTTTAATCTTCACATCAGTTACATGCACTCTAAACAATTTCTCAGTCATTTCTAGGACATTTTAGTGCTTCCACACGGTGCATGATTGCTTTATAAAGCAACTATGTTTTGATGTTTGTCTGTCTGATGGGATTTTTCTATGCGCAGTGTGAATCATGGGACTTTTTATTCTACTTATCACCGAAGATAAGAACAAATAAATATTTAAAGTAATAACTGCATGGTTAAAAAAACAATACAGCACTAAATTTTTTTAATTTTATTTTTCAATTTTTTCAATTTAATTATCCATTTACAGTAATTTGAGTATTTGTTATTTATTATTTTACACCACTGGTTTCCTATCCTGCCACTCTGCATAGTATCCCTCCAGTTCATGGCAGAAGAGCGTTGGCTCCTGGAGCAGCCGAGAGTCTTCTGACAGCTGCTTCCTGCTCACTAACTGCACACAGCTGCCGTTCCATCGCCAGGGGTCAAGAGGAACAAAAATAATGCCATTTTAATAGTGACCAACAACGGACCACCAAGGCGTCTATTGACCGAACCTGGAAATATGAAAAGTGTAGAGGAATGTAGAGGAAAATTGACACTGACGGACTTTTCTTTCATTCACAGTGACACATACCATGAGCAACTTCATCACACAGCCACGTTCGCTTAAGGGTTTAAACAGATTTGCCCATAGTTCTGGGAAAACGTCTGGTTATTTGGCCACAGTTTCTTTGTAAATATTAGCTTAGGTTGTTATAGCTTTCTCTGCAAAATAAACCTTGTACATAATGAGCAGATTACCAAACTTATCTGACCTGGATATTGTTTAATAGCATGTGAACAAGTCTTTACCTCGCTTCATGGGCCGATCTAAGGAGACCACCCTTTAAACAAAAATGCATGCCTGCTCCCCATTGCTTTGCTCAGTTTGTGTCTTTTGTTAATGCACCATCAACGATGACAATCAGCTTGTTTTTGAGATGACAGACTCCTGAAAAAAATTAACTGCGCAACAATTTTTTTTTGGTGTTGTTATAACAAAGGCTGGTGAGCAAATTCATTATTTCCCATGTGAATATATATATATATATATATATATATATATATATATATATATATATATATATATATATATATATATATATATATATATATATATATATACATATAGGTGAAGTCAGAATTTTTAGCCCCCCTGAATTATTAGCCCCCTGTTTATTTCTTATTTTTCCCCTAATTTCTGAATTTCTGTTTAACAGTGAGAGGATTTTTTTCAGCACATTTCTAAACATAATAGTGTTAATAACACATTTTTAATAACTGATTTATTTTATCTTAGCCATGATGACAGTAAATAATATTTAACTAGATATTTTTTTAAGACACTTCTATGCAGCTTAAAGCGACGTTTAAAGTCTTAACTAGGTTAATTAGGTTAACTAGGCAGGTTAGGATAATTAGGCAAGTCATTGGATAACGATGGTTTGTCCTGTAGACTAGCGAAAAAATATATAATTTTAATAATAATTAATTCATAATAATTTTGACCTTGGTTTTAAAATGTTTTTCAAAGGTTTCCAAACTGTATAAATATATATATATATATATATATATATATATATATATATATATATATATATATATATATATATATATATATATATATGTATATAATTTAACTATTGATATTTAATTTTAACATTGAGATAAAAAGTAATTTAAAAGACATTTCATCACACTGACTTGTAGCAACTCATTACTAGAGAAATACAAGCTACAACTTTTAATTATTTATTTATTATGCACGTTGAGGACAAAATTGTTAGCCCTCCAGTGAAATTTGTATTTATTTTTTTTATATATATATTTTTATTTTTTTGCTGTTTAACAGAGATAATATTTGTAGCATAGTTTTAAACATAATAATTTTATAATAACTATATTATTTTGTTTTTGCCCTGATGACAGTACATAATATTTTTCTAGTTATTTTGCAAGATACTAATGTTCAGCTTAAATTGCAATTTAAAGAATTAACTAGGTTAACTGGGCTGAGTTATGCAATTTTTTTTAATGGTAAACAACTGATTTTTGTGTTTGCATTTAAATACAACATAACAAGATTTGTTCTTTAGTCTGTTTCAGAGGTATCCACAGCGGAATGAACCGCTAACTATTTAGCACATGTTTTACGCAGCAGATGCCTTCCAGTTGCAACCCTGTACTGGGAAACACCCATACACACATACTCATACACTACGGACAATTTAGCTTATCCAATTCACTTAAGCATGTCTTTGTACCACTGAGCCACCGTGCTGCCCAAAAGTCTACTTATATTTGTTTAAGAAAAGATAATTAATTTAAAAAAAATAAATTATAAATAATCATCTTTTATTATACAAATATAGGTAAACTTTTGGACAGCAGAGTGGCTCAGTGGTTAGCACTGTCGCCTCACAGCAAGAAAGTCGCTGGTTTGGCTGAACCAGTTGGCATTTCTGTGTGGAGTTTGCATGTTCTCCCCGTGTTCGCCTGGGTTTCATGTTTGAATGACTGTGTATGGATGTTTCTCAGTACTAGGTTGCAGCTGGAAGAGCATCCGCTGTGTAAAACATGTCCTGGATAAGTTGGCGGCTCATTCCTCTGTGGCAACCCCTGATGAAAGGGACTAAGCCGAATGAATAAATGAATGAAGTCAAAATTACTTTAAAGGGCACCTATGGTGAAAAATCTACTTTTCAAGCTGTTTGGACAGACATATGTGCATGTATGGTGTATAGACCGTCATATTGGGGTGATATAAACACACCCAGTCCTTTTTTTCAATTTAGCAACATAAAAACAGATCAACTTCAACTTTACTTAGGAGTGTTGGTGACTGTTTCCACATTGACTTCCATTACAATCATATTTGATGGTGCATAAATACACAGTCTGCACATGTCTATCTAAAGAGTTAATGGAGCCAACTGGTGATCAACAGTAAAACTTACAAACATTACCTCTTCCCAACAAGGAAAACCACCAACAATCAAAAATGCATGATTATATGGTGTCATGGTTTTCAAACAAATGTGGTTATAATTGAAGTCAATACTTAGGAGTGCAGTCCCCCCGCCCACCGAATTGATTGACAGCTGCGGGTATTAACATGTCCCGGTAGTCACGTGTATAATCATATAAAGACCAGACGTGCGCAAAGCAACCGGGAATAAAAGGTGTGATCAGTTTGCTAGGATCATCAATCATCATCAAATGTGATCAAGAGTAAGTTTCACAAGTTTAAAATGTTTTAAAACAGTGCACGTGTGTAATGAATTACAGCAATTTAGCTTAGCTTTACTTCATCAGCACAGCCGCGTCTCAGAACAATTATAAAGAAAGACGCTTCAATCCCGGTTTGTGAACGTTAAACCAGGTTTATTTTGTACATTAACATAACAGATATCCATACAGCAGTTGATATTAACCTGTATCATGTCACATTTGCGTGCAAAAAGAGTGCAAAGCTAAATGGGCGCTCTGTCTGTCTGTCTCTGTGTGTGTGTCTACTGCGGTGTGTATCTGTGTGTGCGCGTGAACTTTGTGTGACTCTGCGATGCAACTGCACAATAAATACTCATTGGTAAGGTTCTTACTGTAGTATTTCTTACAAACGCTGCGTGAGATCTGCTGCCTTTAAGTCTGTCTGTTGTCTGATGCAGCCAAGGGAGGAGATTAAGTCACGCAGAATGGCATGTAGAAACGGTGGGCGGGGAGGACTAGCCTTAAAGGAGCAGTACACCAAAACTGCCACCCAGTGAAAAAATTTATAAATAGGAATTTAATAAAAGGTATAATAAAAAATCTGATGGGTGTTTTGAGCTGAAACTTTACAGAAACATTCTGGAGACGCAAAACACTAGGTGGGCTAACCTACAGTAGGTGCCCTTTAAAAGTACTTTAAAAAATGCCCAGTAAAGACGTTGAAGTTAATCATTCACCCTCATTTTTATTCATTGTGTGTGTGTGTGTGTGTGTGTGTGTGTGTGTGTGTATGTGTGTGCAAAATTTCAGTATTTAAAATATCTGAACACTTTAGCAAAACAGTATATATGGAAAATGTCGCAACATTTTGGTGCATATCCAAATCAACCCTAAATTAGCAGGAAGTTAGTGGAGGGACCATAACAAGTTTATTTTTGTAAACTAAAACTAAGACTGAAACTATTGGTCAAAACATTCTGTTTGCTGAACAACGTACAACTAATAACTATTTAATTAAATTTATCCTTATTTCTAAAGTGCCTTTACAATGTAGATTGTATCAAAGCAGCTTAGCATATAAATTCTAGTAAATTGAAACCATGTCAGTCCAATTTTCATAGTTAAAGTTCAGTTCAGTTCAGTGTGGTTTAATTTTCACGGCTGAAAGTCTATAAGGCCTGATCAGAAGATAATGTTAGCTGAGTAAACGATAAACTTTGCTCTGATTCACACTGAACATGTTCTGTTAATTCGGATGAACTACCTAAACTAAATCTGAAATGAAATATACTAAAAATAAAGATAAAAACTAACAAAACCATTGCTGAAACAAACAAAATGATACTGAAATTTACAACAAATGTAAAGATAGCTTCCAAATTAAAGCTAATTTTAAAATGCAAAACAACATCCTTGGACGGGAACGTAGATTAAATATATGACAGGCTGTGGATGCTATATTGCAAAGTGCATAAATCGAACCAAAGGGGGAAGAGAAATAAATACATTACATTATATATTAGAGTAGAGGGTCTACTTTTATTTCTTCAAAGAGGTTGTAAGACAGTTGACAGGTCATTATGCGGCAGCAGAGCTTGTAACTGGAGGTGGCTTGTAACAGCTCACACACTGGTCTCTTGGGGGGCCCCGGGTCTGTTGCTCTACCCAATTAGACTCTAAATTATTGCTGTATCTGAAAGGCCTCTGGTCCAGGAGCGCACAGGGAGATGCTTTTACACCTCCTTATTGTAAACGTTGCAGTTTGATCAGGTGCTGACTGGCCCGTCCAGAACGTGGCCCCGGCGGCACACTGATGGGCCTCTGCGGATCAGTGGCGTTTACTGTGGACATCTGTTCTGGGTTAGAAGGCCACTGGAAGTCCAAGTGCATATGGAAGTCCCTGTTCACAGCAGAGGGAATCACTCCTCCGTGCCAGTTTTTTTGTCGCTCTTGGGCAAGTGGGGCATTTAGGCTCCCTCTCTTTCAAGAGGATGAGGATTTAACTCCTCGCCGCATGCTCTGTTTTTCTTCCTGCACATTCCTGTTAGTTTGGTTTACTGCGACAGCATGACTGCTGAGGTCATTTATGGCACAACATGGTGGGAATTTATTTCTGATGGTAAAAACTCTGCAGTGCAGATGAGCTCAGCAGCGTCCTTCTCCTTCTCTTCTTCACTCTCGGGTGTTCTGCAGATACTGACGTGACCTGTTTGTGTGTATATTTGTGTGAGGATACGAGGGAGTAGGGAGTTGTGCGGTGGCTCTTTAGGGAGTGTGAAGTCAAAGGTCATTGCACACAGACTTACATATCCACAAAGACAGGTTAGAAGGCCACTGAATGTCATTTTGTCAAGGAGAAATTTTGCATTAAACATGAGTAAGCAGTGTTCAAAAGACCTATGTGAAAAAAAAATTAAGTTTAATTCTCAACATTAACAAATCAATAAATTTTAACACCATAAACTACTAGATAGCAGCCTGTTAATAGTTATTAATGTTGTAGTTAAGGTTTAGGTATTGGTTAGGATTAGAGATGTAGAATAAGATCATACCATGTAATTGCTAAGAAAAAATATCTTATTAATAAGCAGTTAATAAGCTAGTAGTGAGTACTGGTACTAACAAATGTGTTGCCAAATTTAAATAATTATAAATAAATACAATTATTTAATTACAATAATATTATCATAATAAATTATCATAATAAAAACTTGTATAACCCTTGTGCACTGTTCAAATTTACTTTTCAATTTTGTTTTACATAAATATGTCAATCAAATTTCTCTTTAATTGCCAAGTTCACAAATGATGCCACTAATTTGGTGAAAAACAAGCACACAAAATGAGGTATTTTCCAATTTAGAAAGTAGTTAGATTTTTTTTTTTTACCTTTTACCACAGTCTTGGATATGAGAACAATTAGCAACATTTAGGCTTTGATGCATTGTTGGATTTTCTGCCTAATTAACTGTTGGTGACTGTTGGTGTTTCCACATTGACTTCCATTACAATCATATTTGATGGTGCATAAATACACAGTCTGCACGTGTCTATCTAAAGGGTTAATGGTGCCAACTGGTGATCAACAATAAAAATTGCAAACATTACCTCTTCCCAACAAGGAAAACCACCAACAATCAAAAATGCATGATTATATGGTGTCATGGTTTTCAAACAAATGTGGTTATAATTGAAGTCAATGGGGCAAAAACAGCCACCAATAGTAAATTGGAAAGAAAAAATGAAAATTAATTAGAAGCAAAGCATCAAAGGCAGTATTGTTTCACATGTCCAAGTCTTTGATAAAAAGTAAAAATATATACTTTTTATATTAAAAATACATCATTTTATGTGGGTTTTTTTTTCACCAAATCAGCGACATAATTTATGAACTTGGCAATTAAAGAGTTAAAATCCTGTAAATTTTCTAAGTAATTTAGTAGTTTTGATCAGTAGTTTTGATTAATATTTGTCTGATGCATTTTTACAGCAGTTTAATTCAGTGGATGTTTTCATCCCTAACATAACAAAAGGGTATTACATTTGCCCAGAGTGTATTGTTGAGTTTTTTTTTTTCTTTTTTTTTTTTTTTTTTTTTTTTTTTTGCGGAAACACAGAAAATCTTATGGCCAAAATAATTATAGATTAGTTCAGTCTTTTTACTTCAAAGTTTCTTGTTTAATTCAGTATTTCTTTACAATTGTTTGTGACTTGTTTTTATTTTACTTGCGTTTTCAAACTGAATTTTATATGTAAAAAACAATTGGCATGTGCCATGCATAATTCTTCATATAAAAGTGTTCAAAACAATATTAAAAAGAATAATACATTTTCAGAAATAATTATGATCTAAAATCTTATTATAACTACAAATTTGTAAACATTACAATTCATAATAACTTTATTATTCACAATTATGCACTTTTATTTTGTCTTTGGGCTGTTTCCATCAGTTGCTGTTCTAAAACACCTAAAACGCCTAAAAACTAAAAACGATTAGATACAGACACTTGTTTTTTGTTAAATATTTAACATAAAATGCACGTTCAAAACATCCAAACTGATCCCAAATCCGTCTAAATTTGGTCAACACGCTTATTATCATCAGCACAATCAAATACCAAACATGCACAAAGACTTTCATCATCTAACATCATCCAAAAACAAACAAATATAAATTAATATAAATATAAATATACACGATATATATACATACAGTAACTAACCACATGGAAATTACAAAACACATACAAATAAAATAAGTAGATTTATTTAATTATATTTGTTTTCATTTGCACATATTTGTACTATTTAAAGTTTAAATTACGTGAAGTAGTCAAGTTAACTAGTGTGTGTATATATATCAGTTCAGCTGACTCTTTTTTTTAAGTCTAATAAGTTCAGCCAAGTAAATCTTATTTATATATAAGTTGTCAACACATTCAATGCAGATAAAATAACTTAACTCAAAATATTAAGTTGTGATAACTAATTCAGTTCAAAATCTTTTTTCACTGTGTGCATGTCTTTGAACTGTGGGGGTAACCCGTGCACCCAGAGGAAACCCACACTAGCTATTAATAAGCAGCAAATTAGTATTCATTTTTAACTAAAATTCAAAGTTAATGGTTTGTTAGTATAGTAATAATCTTTATACAATATGTGACCTTAATATCTTGGAATGTATTACTAAAAAAACTATTATGAAAAGAGCAATTGAGTGAACATGTGGAACATTACTAAACAATAATTAGTTGAAGCTGCTTGACATTCTTTTGATACTGTATAGACATTTCACTTTGGACCTTGCAGATATACTTTTTTTTATCTTGGTAG
This sequence comes from Danio aesculapii, assembly GCF_903798145.1. Classification (NCBI taxonomy): domain Eukaryota; kingdom Metazoa; phylum Chordata; class Actinopteri; order Cypriniformes; family Danionidae; genus Danio; species Danio aesculapii. Next base: position 13,250,897 of record NC_079451.1, read on the forward strand.
AATAGGCTAATTTATTTCAGCAGTGTTTGAAAGATCACAGTGGTGTAGCAGTCTTTCATTCTTATGGTAGTGGGTATTCCACAGGTTGCCCAGGCCTCCGTCTCATCTTCCCCTGCTGCTGTTGAACTTGTGACCTCGTTTCCATTGAGACATGTCAAGACAAAGATGGAGGGCAGCAGAGAGAGTTGGACGTCAGGCTGGAAACCTGTGTGGTCTTCAGAAATGTGGAGCCCAGTCCAACACACACATTCACTTCTGGCCTGAAACCCAGCTCTGATTCATGCGTAGGATCATCTGCTCGGAAAAGCAGCAGTGTCGTACACAGCCACAGCCGCTGAAGGAGCGCAGGATCCCTGGATAGCAAATTCCATGTCAGTAATGTCAAATGTGAAAGCTGTCTAAATGTGGGAGGAGGAGGAGGTTCATAACTCATAGATATATTTTGAAAAGTCGTGTCTAGTTTATAAAGGTGTGTATATTTAAGCTTTTCAAGATGAGTAATGGTAGTGTAGGTCATGGTGCATGCAGGGTTGGACACCTCTCAAATAAAACAAAAACAAACACTGGCGTGCTCAATTTTTTTTCCTTCTAATAAAAAAAGAAACACAATTATGAAATGTTTTTAATAGCCTAACCAACTGTATAACTCATAACTTTTCACTAGATCATAACAAATCAACTGTAACACACCTTTAGAATATTGATGAAGGTTTATTCTTTCTACATTTTTGTCCTCTGCAAGAGTTTGGGTTACTTCTTATTCTCATTTATACACTGGTTATTTAAAAATGAGTTATTAAAACTATTATGTTTAGAAATGTGTTGAGAAAATCATCTTTCTGTTAAACAGAAATTAGGGAAAAAATAAACAGGGGGGCTAATAATTCTGACTTGAACTGTGTGTGTATATATATATATTGGCTGGAATAAAAACAGTTTTCAAGGTCAATATTATTATCCCACAATTGGCTACAGACAAACCACTAATTTACCTAGTCAACAAAATAATTATTAAACCTTTACATTGAGTGCAATTAATAGTATCTTGCAAAATAACTAGACAATTTTTATGTACTCATGGCAAAGACAGACGAAGCTAGTTATTAGTAATTAGTTATTTAAACTAATATACAGTGTATAATATATATTATTCTATAATATAATTATTAGCCAACCTGTATTATTGGTGTTTAATTTTTCCACTGTTTATTTTTTTCCCAATTTCGGTTTAACGGAGAGAAGATTTTTTTCAACACATTTCTAAAAATAATAGTTTTAATAACTCATTTGTAACAACTAATTTATTTTATCTTTGCCATGATGACAGTTAATAATATTTTACTGGATATTTTTCAAGACACTTCTATACAGCTTAAAGTGGCATTTAAAGGCTTAACTGGGTTAATTAGGTTAATTAGGCAAGTTATTGTATAACGATGATTTGTTCTGTAGACCATCAAAAAAAATATATAGCTTAAAGGGGCTAATAATTTTGACCTTAAAATGGTTTTCAAAAAATTTAAAAACTGCTTTTATTCTAGCTGAAATAAAACAAATAAGACTTTCTCCAGAAGAAAAAATATTATCAGACATACTTTGAAAATTTCCTTGCTCTGTTAAACATAATTTGGGAAAAATTTTAAAAAGGAAAAAAAAATTCAAAGGGGGGCTAACAATTCTGACTTCAACTGTATACAGAATATTCTGATAAAATCTGATAACAGAACCCAGCTTGCATATAATCAGTTAATTCACAGCTCCATTATTAAACTGAACCAAATCAAAGTTACAGTAAACTGACTAAAGCTGCATATTTCTAAACTGAACTCCTTTAAAATTTCTTAAATGATTAATTACATAATGTTTGTTTTTTAGAGCATCTTTACATCATGTCTCCGTTTTTTTTCTAAAGTTTACATTACAAATTTTCCAGTTTATTACTATGGAACGATCTGAATTGAAAAAAAAAAAAAAAAAAAAACACCCTGTCCAGTCTCGTCCTTACTATTCATCCCATTGGTTGTCTGCATGTTCCTAGTCTCAGTGAGTTTACCCCTGTGAGGTTTGGTATATGTTAAAGACATTACAATAGTGAAACTGTATCTCCTTCATTTACATCTCATGTATGTTTACTCACATCTGTAATAACTGTCATGTCAATTTGGACTTATAAACAAAACCTTTTTTTTCATTAAAAATGCTCTGATTCAGTGTAGTTCCTGCTTGTGTGGCAAGAAAGGCAAGGAAAAGTAGCTAATCACAACAGAAGAGGCATCACACTTTGACTTGTAGCAGATCTTCATGCATTATGAAAAACAGTTCCAGTGTTATGGCAATTGATTTTGAGTCCTTGGTATAGATTACAGTGGAAGTTAAAGCAGCTGAGGTGGATTAAAGGAAATGGCCTTGAAGTGAAAGACCAACCACAAGAGAGAAAAATCCACTACAGATCTCCTGCCACTCAGTGTATGACAGAGGAAATGCATCACTCATATTCTCCACACTCCACCATGGATAACTGCACTTGTCCTGCAGACTTATGTTAAGAGTGTAACATTATTCAAAATAAAATCTAGTGCACAATTTGGAGTGAATAAAATAAAAAAATTACAGAATGTGTCTAATTCTGAAACATGATGTAGAGCTGAAATCTTCCGTCACTTTCCATTTTCCACCCGAAAGCATTTTATTATAATCTCATGCATCGTGTCTTTTCTACATCATCAGGCTGATGGGGTAAAGAGCTGAGGTCATGTAAAACTGCTGGAAACGGACACTTTCCATTACGACAGGACGTGCTGTAGGGGTCAGCGGCTGCGAACAGGCTGTCTATTGTGCTGCATCCAAAAGAGAGAGAAGTCCAGCTCAACAAACAGGTACAACGTGAAGAGGAAGTCATATTTCATCACATGTGTAAATATACTGCACACTACATCAATATACTGAAAAGAACATTTGCCAAATCAAGTAAATCACAGAGCTGAATAAATCAGACACCAGTGGGGCGGTTAATCATCCAAACAGACAAAGTTCAACAGATGGAGAAATCTGAAGAGAAAAGAAATCATTATCAGATCACTCATAATGGAAAAGTCCAAAATAATTCAGTAACACACTACACTATGGTGTATTATACTACGCAGCCATTCAATGCCACAGATAATCTAAATAATTCATGAAAAAATTAAAACATTCATTAATGATTAGCACAACTAAACTAATCTATTTGGGTGATTTATTCAGTTATGCATTGGTTGCTATTAACCAGTACCTTAAGACGTTTGTTGGGATCTATTTGCAGCCTAAAATTACATTATTTGATACTTTTTTTTTCAAAACGTATGTCATTATTTGCAGCAATTGTTGTTGTTGTTTTTTTTTTTTTTTTGTTTCTTTGCTGCAAAAGTCCACATGAAAAAAATACTCTTGATAAATGCAGCCTTCTTTAGTTGCAAATAATATTATTCTTCAAAAAAATTTGTATAACAAACATGCAATAACTCTGCTAATCTGAATAAAAAAAATTCAGAACTGTTCAATGTATTTGCAGTATTTAATGTAAGTATAATATAAGTATAAATACTAAAAGATTTTTTTCGTGAATACACAGAATTTAAAAATAATAGCCTAACAAATGTATAGTAAATAAATGTTTAACACTTTTATTACACCACCACAGATGCCCTGGTAATCATCAAAATAATATTTCTGTGATGGATAATAGTCAGATTTTATCTAAAGCTAAAATATAATTGTTGTTATACATCAATTTTACATGCACAGTTTTACAAGAAAAGATATAATATTATAATAAAGATATAATACAAGAAAAAATATATTATTCATACAGATGAATAATCAGTTATATGCTTCATAGAAAAGTTTGTTTTATTGGTTTAATTTCTGACTTCTCACATTGGCTTATTTTTTGAGCATTAAACACAAATTCATTCAACACTATGCAGATGTGTCAGTTTCTTATTGGTCTAATAAAATACCAGTGTTGGGTAAGTACTTCAAATAAATATTTAATTAACTATTATTACTAACTACATCAGTACAACTGTATTTTATTTACTTACTTAAATAGGTCAGTATTATTTATTATTTAAGAAATGTTCTTCTTCAGTTGGTTACAGAACAAACCATCGTTGTACAATGACTTGCCTAATTAACCTAACCTGCCTAGTTAACCTAATAACCTAGTTAAGCCCTTAAAGGCCACTTTAAGCTGTATAGAAGTGTCTTGAAAAATATCTAGTCAAATATTATTTACTGTCATCATGGCAAAGATGAAATAAATCAGTAATTAGAAATGAGTTATTAAAACTATTATGTTTAGAAATGTGTTAAAAAATTCTTCTCTCTGTGTGTGTGTGTATATATATATATATATATATATATATATATATATATATATATATATATATATATATATATATATATATATATATATATATATATATATATATGCAGTTGAAGTCAGAATTATTAGCCCCTCTTCTGGAGAAAGTCTTTTTTGTTTTATTTCGGATAAAATAAAAGCAGTTTTTATTTTTTAAAAACAGTTTTAAGGTCAAAATTATTAGCCTCTTTAAACTTTTTTTTTCAATAGTCTACAGAACAAACCATCATTATACAATAACTTGTCCAATTACCCTAACCTGCCTAGTTAACCTAATTAACCTAGTTAAGCCTTTAAATGTCACTTTAAGCTGTATAAAAGTGTCTTGAAAACTATCTAGTAAAATATTATTTACTGTCATTATGGCAAAGATAAGATAAATCAGTTATTATAAATGAATTATTAAAACTATCATCTTTTGAAGTATGTTGAAAAAATCCTCTCTCCGTTAAACAGAAATCGGGGGCTAGTCAGGGGGCTAATAATTCTGACTTATATATATATATATATATATATATATATATATATATATATATATATATATATATATATATATATATATATATTTATTTATTTATTTATTTATTTATTTATTTATTTATTTACATTACATTTATATCTTTACAATACATCTCCCATTTCATAAAGTTTAGATCACAAATTTTCCTGTTTATTACTAAATAAATTTAGTACTTAAAGTACACTGCTTAAAATGCCAATACATTTCAATGCAAATATAAACACTTTTAATTGTTAAATTTAAGTAAAAAATTGCCTTTAGCACTTTTTAAAAAACAATATTTATCAAAACCCACATTATTGTTATTCAATTCCTATTCAACCCACATGAAAACTTCTAATGTAATTTATAGTAAGTACTATAGTGTTTTCGAACCATTGTATTGTGTAACACTGTATGTATTGTTGTTTTAACAACAATTAATATTAGCAATAATTAGTATTAATAATAATGAACTGATAAACTGCAACAAATACTGCAGCATGTTTTAGTTTTTTGTTACAGTAAACTGTGTATTGTAGAATAATATATGTATACTGTACCATGTAGCTGTAAAAACACTACATTATTGAGTCAATATTTTATATCACTACAGTTTCTATGTTGCCATAGCATCTGTAGAATTACCATAACAGATTAATTCAAGTGCTATAGTATGGTTCAAGAACACTAATATTTATACTGTATACTGTAAATATAGTATTTTTAATGATAATTTTTAAGCATGTGTATTTATCTTGACAATTGTAACCTTATTTAGTTGAAAATATAATTATTATGCTAAATATATTTGTATAACAAAAAGCAATTACTCTGCTACTCTGAATTGAATTATACAGAATTTATTTATTTATTTATTTATTGAACAGTAATCCCCCTGCTTCAGTTGAAAAGTATTACTTTTTTTAGTAACTTTGTAACTAATTACACTGTAAATAAGACATTTCTAAGAGATTGCTAGAAAATCGGTTTCTCTTGTGACAGGTGATCTAATAAATAAGCACTGTATATGCATGACCTCGCTAATACGTATATGATTTAAGTCACACAGGGAACAATGCATCACAATTTAATCAAATATATCACACTTTAATCTCCTCCGTTTAAATGCATTTAAACTATTGTATGGTTGTCAGTGTATTTTTGTCCAGCTTCAGAGACCTAAACAGGTGAAACGTTTGAAAGCTTATCCTCATGCTCTCTGAAGGAATGACTAGTGATGCGTTAATCCCTGCAATCTCAGGGTAAACAGCAGTGAGCTAGAATATCAAGAGGGTCTCTCTCAATATTTGGATAAAGGATTCAGGTAGGAAGCTTTTAGGGTTGTCTCAGCTTTGAGGAAAAACAAGCTTTGTGCTGGCAGGTCACATTTTTCACGCTGAAGATTAAAAGAGAAATGGACATTCTCAGTCCTCAGTAGGAATTGAGAAAACCTGTGTTGAATTTGTAATTATAAAAGACGTAAGAAACATACATTTCTAACTCTTCTATAAATGTTTATTCTATTTAATCTTTAGATCTCCAATTTGATCTGAATTATTGATGTTAAAACAAATAAAAATATTTTATTCTCCACTGACAACAAACTTTATGAAACTGAATATGAAACATTTGATTAATAACCATACCAGAATTTACCCAGCACAAATGCTCCATATTTATTAAATTTGATAGGAAAAAGTTATTAATTTTTCTCGTACAAAAATAATTTTAATTATTGACGCAATTATAACATTGTGTATTTGTATTTGATACTCATTCATTCATTTTCTTTTCAGCTTAGTCCCTTTATTAATCTGGGGTCGCCACAGCGGAATGAACCGACAACTTATCCAGCACATGTTTTACGTAGCGTATGCCCTTCCAGCTGAAACCCATCTCTGGGAAACATCCATACACATTCACTTACACTCATACACTACCAACAATTTAGCCTACCCAATTCACCTGTACCGCATGTCTTTGGACTGTGGGGGAAACCGGAGCACCCGGAGAAAACCCACGCGAACACAGTGAGAACATGCAAACTCTACACAGAAACGCCAACTGACCCAGCCGAGGTTCAAACCAGCAACCTTCTTGCTGTGAGGCGACAGCACTACCTACTGTACCACTGCGTCACCCTATATGATGCTTATTTGTTTTTATTGTTTATTAATGTTTCGATTAGATTAAGTCAATTTATTGTACTTTACTGCTTATTTATTTATTTATTGAATTAATTAATTTTTATTTATTTCTTTTATTATTCATTTATATATTTATTTATTCATTCATTGACATGTGAAGAGACTTTTTAAAAAAATATTTTCCAAGTGATGTTTACCAGAGCAAGATTATTTTCACAGTATTTTCTTATTCTTATATATATATATAGTAGTTTAGCTGTAATAAAAATACTACTTACTGAACTTTTTTTGACTGGCTACAGAACAATCCACTGTTGTCCTATGACTTGCCTAATTAACCTAACTTGCTTTTAATAGGTAATCTAATTAACCTAACTTGCAAAATAACTTCAAAAAATAACATAAAATATAATGTATTGCCATCATGTAAAAGACAAAAAAATTGTTATTGGAAATCATTAAAACTGTTGAAACAGTATAACTTATCTCTGTTAAACAGCGCAAGGCACATATTTGATATACAATTGGATTTGGGGTGCTAATAATTTTGTCTTCAACTGTTTACATATAAGGGTATTTGTCCCTAGACTTAATGAAAAATTACATTTGAACAACTATTTATGTCTACAAATTTTTTATATTTCAAAATGAAACATTATGATTTCTGAATAACAAAACTCTTTTTTGAGTCATCTATGTGGCAATTAATAATGTTTGTTTTTTTATGACTTTTTTATTTTATTCTTTGTTATTTTTATTTTCTGGCGACACGGTGGCGCAGTGGGTAGCGATGTCGCCTCACTGCAAGCTGGGTCAGTTGACATTTCTGTGTAGAGTTTGCATGGTCTTACCGTGTTCGCGTGGGTTTCCTCCAGGTGCTTCGGTTTCCCCCACAGTCCAAAGACATGTGCTATAAGTGAATTAAATAAACTAAATTGGCCATAGTGTGTGTGTGTGTGTGTGTGTGTGTGTGTGTGTGTGTGTGTGTGTGTGTGTGTGTGTGTGTGTGTGTGTGTGTGTGTGTGTGTGTGTGTGTGCGTGCGTGCGTGTGTGTGTGTGTAAACGTGATAGTGTATGGGTGTTTCCTAGTGCTGGGTTGCGGCTGGAAGGACATCTTCTGCTTAATGACATATGCTAGGTAAGTTGGTGGTTCATTCTCCTGTGGTAACCCCTGATTAATAAGGGACTAAGCTGAAAAGTAAATTAATGAATAAATTTTTGTTTCCTTTATTCTTGTTTATGTAAAGCAATTTGAATTACCATTATGTATGAAATGTCATATGTAAATAAACTTGCCTTGCCTTGCCTTACTTGCATATTACTCCTGTCACCACAAAACTGCTTGTCTCCACAGATATGAACAAAACTGTTTTATTTTGAGGTCAGATTTTTGAACCACTAAAAAAGACAAGCATGTATTGTCTATATATATATAAACAGTTGAAGTCAAAGTTATTATCGAAAAAAATAGCTTAAAGGGGCTAATAATTTTAACCTTAAAAACGGATTTAAAAAAAATTAAAACTGCTTTTATTCTAGCTAAAATTAAACAAATACTAATTATTAAAAAATATTATCAGACATACTGTGAAAATTTCCTTGCTCTGTTAAACATCATTTGGGAAATATTTAAAAAAAGAAAAAATATTCAAAGAGGGGCTAATCATTCTGACTCTGACATTCTAACTGTATATTAATATTATTATTGTTATTTGTATTATTACTTTATTTATTTATTATTATTATTATTATTATTATTATTATTATTATTATTATTATTATTATTAATAATAATAAATAATTAAATAGTGGTTTCCTGGACATTTCTCAATTGTGTTACAATTTTGAAATAAAAATCATTCTGGTGACATAACATGCTTTTCTTCTTCCTATTTCATGAAGTTTTAGAAGAAATGCCTTTTATAACTCCACTGTCATTTTTCAGTTAACAGAAATTTGCCTTATTTATCTCATGATTTCATTTAAAGGGCACATAGGTTACCCCTTTTTTCATATGTAATATAAGTCTTTTGTGTCCCCAGAATGTGTCTGTAAAGTTTCAGCTCAAAACACGCATCAGATTATTTATTATAGGTGTTTGAAGTGTCTATATTATAACTGGAAAAAAGTTGTTGCTGTTTTTTTGTACTTGCCCTTTAAGGCTAATCTGCCCTGCCCACCGTTCCCACATGCCTGTCAGCAATCGCCGCCCTCGGCTGCCTCAGGAAGCAGATCTCACGTAACGTGTGTGAGAAATACTACAGTAAGAACTTTAACAATCAGTATTTGATCCATTTTTTGTGGATTTGCAACAATGAGTCACACACAATGTCATTACAAAGTTCACACACACACACACAGCGAGGACACAAACACACAGCGCAGACACATACACACACACACACACATAGCGCAGCAGACATACACACACACACATAGCGCAGCAGACACACACACGTAGCGCACGCGTAAACACACCTTTTATTCCCGGCTGCTTTGCGCTTGTCCTCTCTTGTTGATATGATTATGCACGTGACTACCGGGACATGTTAATGCGTGCAGCTGTCAATCAATATTGGTGGGAAGGGGACCGCACTCCTACGTAAAGTTGCGGTTGATCTGAAAACCGCTCCAATTGGTCCACCGTTTTTATGTTGTTAAATTTGAAAAAAAGGACTGGGTGGTTTTTTTTTTACCCCAATATGAGAGTTTATACACTATACTTACACACATTTCTGTCTAAACAGCTTGAAAACTAGATTTTTCACCATAGGTGCCCTTTAAAGCTTTTAGTTGGTGTAACTGTTGTGACCTCCTTTATTGTTAGGTAGATGTAAAACAAACAAATTAAAAATTACAATGTAAATGGATTACTTAATTTAGAGAGTATACCATCATTGTCAACGTGATATCTTGCAGCAGAGAATTTGTACAAGAATCTTTTAAGGATAATTGTCACTGTCACTGCACTTTAAAAAATTATATGATCAGCATATGTTTTTAGTTAATCATGTTCCAAGTTAATTTTAAACGTAAGTTGCACAAGCTGTTGTAAGTCAGTTTAACATAAGTTCAATGGACACATAAGGCAATTTGATTCAGCTTAAAAATTTAAGGCAACAAGGATTTTTTTACAGTGCGGTGTTATTCTTTTATTGCCAACACCACCGAAGATCTGAAGATGTTTTTCACTGGTGATTCATTGTGGTGTTACTGTATTTTTTAACGTCACATTTATAAAAATGTGCTGAGATACGTAATAATTTAAAATAGTATAAGTTTACATCCACTGAATTCTGCTATACTCAATACTTAAGATTTACAGGATCACATTATTACTTGTTTAAAAATGCTGTTCAGATATTTCCATTTTTATAGAAAATGTATGGTAAACATAATCTCTTTGTTGCATCATCATTTTTTTACTCCATAACTCTTACAACTTGCTGAAACAAATAAAAATTATAATACTTCATAACAACTTTTATTGTTGCCAAAAATGAAAGTAACACCAGAATCAAAAAAATGAGTGTGCTCTTTAAATAAATGAAAAAAATCATTAAGCTCTCATTTATGTGTTTTCATAAAGTTATCAATTAATGTGGTCTAAGTATACTGTATACACACTGGGTCTAACCCAGCAAAAAAAAATGTTTTATGTCTAATAAGAAGTCTAACACAGAAATACAACAAATTGTATTGTTTTTATGCAAACTATGTCTTAATTTAAATGAGTCTTAAATATGTCAATAAAAATTTCCATGCATTATTATGTGAACATTTATGATTAATGATTTCTGTTGTACATAGTATTTTGACATGATAATTGTATCATTCGTGACACCTGTACCATTGCACTAGTATGACTAATCAGTATGACTAACTGACTGTCAGACTAATAGAGACATCATGATCATGACAAAAATAATTACACATTTGTGTGCTCCTGAGGGTAAAACACGCCGCACGATGAAATCCCCTTTGATTTCTGTTTGGCTGAATCATGAGTTAAGTTGACATAATAATTAATTCTTGACACACCCTGACAGAACAGCATTCGCCATGTGATGGATTGCGGTTCGGCATCTCAATTTCTCAACAAGCAGTTTTACATCAATTACTGGCTCAGTCACCACATAAAAGTGCCTCAACAGCTATTAAACATCATTTGGCATATCGGCACAGAGCACTGTTAATTACACATCGTTTCTGGCCATGTGCACGATAATCTTTCCATTTCAACACAGACTGCTGGTCCAGGCCCAGATCTAGCCTTACGATAGAACAACATTTTTTTTTTTTTTTTGCACCAGTAGCTACTTTTGATAATGTGATGTCATCCAAATAAATGTACGCACACATACATTTTTATTTTGTTTATAACAACTTTTTTAAAAATGTACATTTGTATTTAGCTGGTTAAAAAAAAATACTTACAGTAAATACTTAAATAAGTAATTTTATTTTCAAATTAACTAAACTGAACTCCAAACAGCACTCATTATTAACGAAAAACAAATAAACAAAGAGAAAAGTTAGGAGAAAAGTTGACTGCTCATACTGTTACTAGAGAACAATTGTAAAGACAAAACTTTTTTTCCAGGGGCAATTTTCTCTTCAAGGGTATCTTAAAAGGTATTTTCCCAGTTTTTTATTTTATTTTGAAAATTATTTGTTACATTTATTTTGTTTTTGTACATTTTACACACATTAAATATGTTAAGATCAATCTAAGATCATTTCATAACAATATTGGCTGTACAATTGAATGAATGAAGAATGAAGAAACAAATAAATAAAACAGATAAACAACCAAATAAATAAATAAAATAACTAAAATTACAATTAAATAAATTAATAAAACCCTGAAAGTTTAAACTTAAATCTAGTCTTTATGTTTTACTTTTTAAGTATGATATTTCAGTATTTTGTTCTTCTTTGAAAGTATTTAGTACAGTATACTCCAATATAATATATACTCACTAAATGTCATTATAGGACAGAAGAATGCAGTGAATGCCGTGAAAAACCTTAATTTCAAAAATACATGATCTGTTTGTGTTATCTTTGACTAATGTTTAAACTTGTTTGATGATCTGAAACATTAAAGTTTGACAAACATCCAAACAAAAAAGAAATCAGTATGAGACAAACATTTTTTCACACCACTGCATATAATTCCTACACACCACTTATAAGGTAATTACAATAGTTATTAGAAGAAGAAATCAGAATCAGAAAGAACTTTATTGCCAGGCATGTTCAGGGCTGAAGTGCAACAGAATTGGACAAAAAACAGACAGTAAATATATTTTAAAAATAGAAGTAAGTAGTGAATGCAAATATACAAATTGACAAGTGTATTTACAGGCATATTACAATCTACAACGTTATATGTGCAGCTGTAATGTTCAAATTGGCATGTAAAGTATGTTTTTAAATAAGTGTACATGTGTGTAAAAAGTGTATAGCAAGTAGTGATGTTTGTTTCATAATTATTATCATCAAGTGATATGGATTGCCTGAGGGAATAAAATGTTTCTGTGTCGGGCTGTTCTGATGTACAGTGCTCTGTAGCGTCAACCAGAAGGTAACATTTCAAAGAAGCAGTGTGCTGGGTGTGAGGGGTCCAGAGCAGTGGTGTACACCTAAAAAAAAAAAAAGGTGGTGTACTATTATCCATCCAACCTACCCATGCTGTATTATAATTTTACCTGAACGTTTCAGCGAGACATCGTTCAGTTGACTTCGAAAAACAAATTAAGAAGAGAGTTTTAAAAAATTTGGTATACAGTTAAAGGGGATGCGAATACACGTAAATTAGGGAAGTCTAATCAGCAAAACAAGTGAGTATACAAGCAATTATTGATCCTCAGAAGTCGTAAAACCCAAACAGCTAGTGGAAAATGTAGGCATACGTGCGTATAGCCACGACTACACCACTGGTCCAGAGTGATTTTGGCAGACCTTCTGCTCGCTCTGGATAAGTACAGTTCTTGGAGAGTAGGGAGGGTTGTACCAGTGATTCGGCGAGCTAAATCAGACAGTTATTGGTGTGCAGAGGACTGATTCAATGATGGAATTGTAGAACTGCTTCAGCAGCTCCTTTGGAAGGTTGAACTTCCTCAGCTGACGAAGAAACTACAGCCTTTGTTGAGCTTTTTTGACAATGGAGTCAATGTGAGTGTCCTACTTCAGGTCTAGCACTGTGGCCTCATAGCAAGAAGGTTGCTGGTTCAAGCCTCGGCTGGGTCAGTTGGCATTTCTGTGTGGAGTTTGCATGTTCTCCCCATGTTTGCATGGTTTCCAGCATCCGCTGCATAAAACATATGCTGGATACGTTGGCAGTTCATTTAGTTTAAAGGAGCAACTGTGGCCTAATGGTTAGAGAGTTGGACTTGTGACCAAAAAAGTTGTAGGTTTGAGTCCCGGCAAAGCCAGAGATTATAGGTGGTGGAGAGAATAACCAGTACTCTCTTCCTCTTTAACACAGCTGAGGTGATTCCCTTGAACAAGACTCCAAACCCCCAACTTCTTCCTGGGAAGCCCACTGGTCTGGGTTTGTGTTCACGGGTGTGAGTCTCTTTGGATAAAAGCATCTACTAAATGCTAAAACGCATACAGGTTTGAACAGACACTGAAATGAAAACCATAAATACAGCGGAAAGGAATAAAAGTAAAACGTATGATGCATTTAGACAGACTTCTTTGTATTAAAAATTCATGTATGTAGTTATGACTAGATTTTTGGCAAAAGGAGAAAACATTGTCTGACACACACCTGATGATCCCTCTCTGAGACAACATGCGATTCCACATTTTCATTTGGTGTATATATATTTACATGCACACACACAAGCATGAATGTGTCAACACTCACCAGCACACACACACACACACAAACACACATAGACACGCACACACACACACACATGCACGCACACACGCACACACACACACACACACACACACACACACACACACACACACACAAAGAAGCAGCTGACATACAGCGTGTGTTATCTCCACCTGAAATCAGTACACACATATACACACACAGTCCTGATATGAGCCACCTTACGCAGAGCTACAGGGCCAAGAATGCTTGGGTGGTGCCAAGTCTGATTCTGGTGTAGGTCCATTAAAAGCACAATCAGCGAGTGTGTGGCATTATGGAAGACGTCCAAATGTTTAAGATGGAATGCTGCGATTTGTTTCCGAGACCTGAACCCTACCCTTTTTGACTTGATGGCTATCAGTCAGCAGCGCAGCCGCACACAGCCCTTCATTAGAGATGATTATCAGAGGAGACTGTGTGGAGGGTGACAGACACCCATACACAAGCAGCCTCAAATGAGAGTTCACACACACACACACACACACACACACAGCAAGCTGGCAGAAGCCAGTTTCAAAATATGGCCACTGCTCAATATTGCAATATCATGTTTGTCATGATTATTTAGTTTTGTTCTAGATCTCTAAACACTCTTAAATGTATGTTAATTTAGGATGGCTTAATATATCAAGCTGAAAGGTAGCTTAAAATGATGACAACAAAACACTGAGCTGAATACGTAATTATTACCCATGCTGTGATATTTCATAAGTGATGTTTAACAGAGCAAGTATTTATTTATTTATTTATTTATTTATTTATTTATTTATTTATTTATTTATTTATTTAATACAGTCAATAATATAAACCCCTTTCAGACTTTTTTTTAATCAAAAATGAGTGGTTCATTTAGACAGAAAATACACCCTATCATTGACAAAAATAAATAGTTAAAATATTAAATTTGAAAGAAAGAAAGAAAGAAAGAAAGAAAGAAAGAAAGAAAGAAAGAAAGAAAGAAAGAAAGAAAAAAAGGTTTTGTTTTTTTTTTGTCTAGAGAATCACTTATTCAGTATTCACACACTGATATTGCTTTCATAAATCACTTTCAAATTATTATTTTTTTCACAACTCCAAAACTGTAACAGTGGACAGTAAAGATGAATAAAGTAACAATTTCTGAGCAGCTCTGAATTATGAGTAAAAATAAATGTTCACTGGCTTTTAAAACAGCATACTTCTAGCTAAAGTTAAACCTAAAATAATTATAACAAGATAAATATAAGATAAAAGCCAATATTATTTACAATAGATGATTAAAAAATAAAAATGCACTTCTATACAGCTTAAAGTGACATTTAAAGGCTTGACTAGGTTAATTGGTTTAATTAGTCAGGTTAGAGTATTTAGTTATTGTTATAAGTAATTAGTAATTAGTTATAAGTTATTGTATAACGATGGTTTGTTCTTTAGACTATCGAAAAATTATATAGATTAAAGGGGCTAATAATTTTGACCTTAAAATGGTTTTTAAAAAATTAAAAGCTGCTTTTATTCTAGCCGAAATAAAACAAATAAGACTTTCTCCAGAAGAAAAAATATTATCAGACATACTGTGAAAATTTCCTTGCTCAGTTTAACATAATTTGGGAAATATTTAAAAAAGAAAAACAAACAAAAAACAAAGGGGGGCTAATAATTCTGACTTCAACTGTACACATATATATTTGGCAGCATGGTGGCACAGTGGGTAGTACGTTCACAGCAAGAAGGTCGCTGGTTCAAGCCTCGGCTACGTCAGTTGGTGTTTCTGTGTGGAGTTTGCATGTTCTCCCCGTGTTCGTGTGGGTTTCCTTTGGGTGCTCCGGTTTCCGCTGTGTAAAATATATTCTGGATAACTTGGCGGTTTATTCCGCTGTGGCGATAACAGATTAATAAAGGGACTAAGCCGAAAAGAAAATGAAGGAATGAATATATATGTATTTGTCCTTATGTACAATTTATTATAAAGTTCGTCACATTTTAAGGTACAATTATAGCTATTAACAACCTATTAACTAAAACTTTTAGCTCAATAAATTAATTTATTTGCTGTTTATTAATAGGTAACAGAGTAGTAGTTGTTTCACTATTGAATACCAATATCTTATTAATAAGCAGGTAATTAGCTAGTAGTTTATAGTGGGAATTGGTACTTAAACATAAGTGTTACCCAAATATCATGATAGGATATTTAAAAAGTTAGAGTACAATATAATTTTTTTCAGAAACTTAT
This sequence comes from Danio aesculapii, assembly GCF_903798145.1. Classification (NCBI taxonomy): domain Eukaryota; kingdom Metazoa; phylum Chordata; class Actinopteri; order Cypriniformes; family Danionidae; genus Danio; species Danio aesculapii. The sequence goes on from NC_079451.1 coordinate 13,267,064, forward strand.
GCAGTAATGTGAAAAAGTGTTTGTCCCTTTAATGATGTCTTTTTCGCATATTTGTCACACTAATGTTTCAGATAATCAAACATATTTAAATTAGGGAATTACAACAATTCAGCAAAGATAAGCAGACCAAAACATTTACAAAAAAACGCTTGATTGCAATTGTTGCTGCTAAGGGTGGCCAAACCAGTTATTTGGTTTAGGGGCAAACACTTTTTTACACCAGGCTATGTAGTCTTGTATTACGTTTCCCTTAATAATAATAATAATAATAATAATAATAATAATAATAATAATAATAATAATAATAAAACATTTTTAAACTGCATAATGTATTTTACTTGTGTTATCTTTGACTAATATTTACATTTGTTTGATGAGTTGAAATTTTAAATTGTGGCGAACATGCAAAAGAATAAGAGATCAGTAAGAGAGCAAACCCTTTTTCACACCACTGCATGTACATATGATGTTCAAGCTTGTGTCAGTTAGGTCTCCATCAGTCACTGACCATGGATTAAACATCTAGAACATGATTGTCATGGTTGCTTGTACAACAATGTCTGTGGGTACGGACAACCAACAGAAACCAACACGTGAATTACAGTAATTGGCGCATAGGTTGCAACTGTAAGTGGTCTTTTGGATTACCCTGCCTTAAGACACTTGGTCAGGGTAAATTTCTATCTTACGCAGTCAGCACCTAGCTTCTCTTCTGACTCAGTAATGATGTTAAACGCGTTCATCTCTCTTTTCCAGACATCTTTGTAACAGGTGCATAAAATTAACAAAAAATTGTCTTGTTTACAATAAACATGTATAAAGGTCAGTTTTGTTTGGAAGACCAAAATATATATTCCAAAAGATTTCTTGCAAAATTAAAGCCTAAATTTGTTTTCCATTTCATCAAAAGAAAGAAAGAAATTGTTCAGAGAGCCATATAGAGACTAAAACTTGTTCACAATAAAAATAATGAAGACCTGAGTTCCTTTATCCAAATATTTTATCCAAAACACTGCCGTTTTATTTCAAACTCAGAAAAAGTTGGGAGAGTATGGGAAATGCAAATAAATAAGAAAGTAGTGGTTTCTAAATTTACTTTGACTTTTAAATAAACACAATTTTTGCAACACAATTGAAAAAAGGTTGGAACAGTAAAGTATTTCCACTTTGTAAAGTTGCCATTCCTTTTCACAATACTTAAAAGATGTTTAGAGACTGAAGACAACAAGTAATGAAAAGTTTCAAGTGTAATTTTGTCCCATTCTTACTGTAAACAAGTCTTAACGTGGGCAAAAGTACGGGGACTTCAATGTCGCATTTTGCCTTTCAAAATACAACACACATGAAAACAAGTTGGAACTGTTTGCAGGCCAGTACCAGTACCAGTATCCTCTTCAGCCAGGACTTTGTAATATGTGCAGAATGTGGTTTTGCATTGTCTTGTTGAAATATTAATGGGCATCCCTGAAAAAGAAGGTAGCATGTTGTGCTCCAAAATCTCCATGTACTTTTCAGCATAAATGGCGCTATCACAGAAGTTAAAGTTACCTTTGCCAAGAGTTTCAATACAACCCCATATCATGACGGAATCTGGCTATTGGACTTGTGATGGTCCATCTCAGATACCCCAGAGAACGTTACGGTTACTAAAGTAACCCTTCGTTCCCCGAGGGGGGGAACGGAAATTCTGTGTGGAAACTTCCACTATGGGGATTTTGTCAGAAACCAATCATCTGAAAGAGTATAAAAACGGGCCAATGAAATGCCAATGAGTTGGCGGCGTCAGCGTGCACAGCTGGTGTCAATGACAATTAGTCATGCTATAAAGATGCAGCCAGTGCTATGCTCGGCATCCTTTTCTAGCTGAAGAGACTTTCACGCTTAACAGCTAAGGGACAATCGTTGTGGTGAAGGAACAGCATTTCCGTTCCCCCCCTCGGGGAATGAAGGGTTACTTTAGTAACCGTAACGTTCCCCTTCGGATGGAGAAATCCAATGCTATGAGGAAACTTCCACTATGGGGAAATCTATGGAAAACGGCACAACGAAAGAACCTTACCGCGTCCCTGGCGAAGGGTGTGCCACGCAGTAGAGCGAGCGCACCTACAACGCCCCGAGACACAGTCTTTCAACGTGTCGCCTGGCCCTTACTTACCTGTTCAGGAACCGTTATATTTTTCGGGGAGTCGTAATAACCCAGTAAAATAGGTTTTAATACGACAGTACGTTGGGAAAGCGTTCAGTGCCGATGGGGAGGATGCTGCGGAGCTCACCTGCTACCCAGAGGGGAGACCTGGTGACAATCGTTTCCTCAATCAACAAGGGTTACCTAATACCCTTGAGGAAACCGGCTCCACTCGCAGAATGTAAACCCTGCAAATGTAAAGGGTGTCACCCAACCGTCAGCTCTACAAATGTCTGTCAGAGAGGCTCCGCGTGCTAATGCCCAGGAGGATGCAACGCTGCGATTGGAGTGCGCTCTCACCCCCGGGGGACACAGCTCACCTTGGCTCTGATAAGCGGGGGAGATTTCATCCACTATCCAGTGGGCCAACCTCTGTTTAGGTTCGGCACTTCCCTTCTGCCAACCACCGTAACAGACAAAGAGCTGGTCAGTAGATCTAAAGCTCTGAGTGTGGTCCACATATATTCGCAAAGCGCGAACAGGACACAACAGTAAAAGGGCTGGGTCTGCCTCCTCCGCGGTCAGCACTTGCAGGCTCACTACCTCATCCTTAAACGGCGTGGTAGGAGCCTTGGGCACATGGCTGGGCTGGGGTCTCAGGACAATGTGAGAGTAGGCCGGCCCGAATTCTTCACTGACTGAAAATGCCTCCAGGTCCCCAAACCTCTTAATCGATGCCAACGCGACCAGCAGAGTTGTCTTCAAGGACAGAAATCTGTCTGGTTCGAAGGGATCCCCACGTAGACTCGTTAGCACTACCGGGAGATCCCAAGAGGGCATGAGAGGGGGGCGGGGTGGAAACATCCGCCTCGCACCTCTGAGGAACCGGTGCCGCCCCACGGTGCCGCCATCCATCGCATCATGATGAGCGGAGATGGTGGCCACGTAAACCTTCAGTGTGGAAGGCGACAGCGTTCGCTCCAACCTGTCCTGAAGGAAAGAAAGCACAACACTGATCTGGCAAGATCGGGGGTCTTCTTGGCGAGAAGCGCACCACTTAGTGAATAGACTCCACTTCAGAGCGTAGGCATGCCTCGTAGAGGGTGCACTAGCCTGAGTGATGGTATTAACCACCGCCAACAGTAGGTTACCTAAGTCTTCCTCGTTGCGTCTATGGACCACACGTGGAGGTTCCACAGATCTGAGCGAGGGTGCCAGATGGTGCCCTGTCCCTGAGAGAGTAGGTCCTCTCTCAAAGGGACTTGCCCGGGGGAGCTGTCGCGAGGAAGGAGAGTTCTGATATCCAGGTCCGGCGCAACTAGCAAGACCTGCTCCTCATCCTCCCTGACCTTGCACAGAAACTGCGCGAGTAGGCTCACTGGGGGAAACGCATACTTACGCATGCCCCGAGACTCGGGGTGGAGTCGCCATTCTCTCGGGGTAGGAGCTGCCGTGAGAGCCTGTTGGCCGCATGGTTGAGCCCATCCGGGATGTAAATAGCAAGCAGCGACTTCAGCCGCGTATGACTCCAGAGGAGCAGACTGCGAGCGAGCTGAGACATGCGGCGGGAGCGTATACCCCCCCCCCATACGGTTGGTATATGCTACCGCAGCCGTGCTGTTCGTCCTGACCAGCATGTGTTGCCCCCTCAGCACTGGTAAAAAGCAGTGCAGAGCGAGAAACACTGCCAACAGCTCTAGGCAGTTGATATGCCAATGCAGCTGGGTTCCCTTCCACAGGTCCGCAGCAGTATGCCCGCAACACACGGCCCCCCAACCCGTACTGGAGGCATCTGTTGAAACGACAACATGCCTGGACGCCTGACCTATAGGCACTCTGGCCCGTAGGAAGGAGGAGTCCTGTCGAACTCTCTCAGACAGTTCAGCATTAGCTTGGCGCGTTCTCGTGAGAGGCGCGCCTTCATGGTGATCGATTCCAGCTCCAACCCAAGAAAGGAGATGCTCTGCACGGGGGCGAGCTTGCTCTTTTCTCGGATGACCTGAAACCCCAACAGGCGGAGGTGCCGGAACACCTTGTCTCTGTACATAATCAATTGCTCCCGAGAGTGGGCTAAAATCAGCCAGTCATCAAGATAATTGAGCATGCGGATGCCCGCGAGCCGAAGGGGTGTGAGGGCACCCTCCGCTAGCTTGGTGAAAACCCGTGGAGACAGAGAAAGCCCAAAGGGGAGGACCCATACTGCCATGCTCGACCTTCGAACGCAAACCGCAGTTTTGTGGCGTGGAAGTATGGAGACATGGAAATACACATTCTTCAGGTCTATTGCTGCAAACCAATCCCAAGGACGAACGCATCGGGTGATGCGCATCTGCGTAAGCATTCTGAACGCACAGTTAAAAACGCACAGATCTAGGATTGGCCATAGCCCACCGCTCTTTTCTGGGCACGATGAAGTACGGGCTGTGAAACCCGCGCTCCATCTTGGCTGGAGGGACCGGCTCAATTGCATCCTTCGTCAGGAGAACAGCAATCTCCTCTCGCAAGACAGAGGCGGACGCAGGGCTGACCCTGGTGAAATACACGCCCGTGAACCTGGGAGGCCGTTTCGCGAACTGTATCGCATAGCCAAGTCTGATCGCATGGATGAGTCATTGTGATGGGCTTTCCCGCTCTAACCAGGCGGGCAGAACCCCCACAAGTGGTCCCACCCGCACGATCGCCGACGTGCCAGCGGCGGGGCAGCGTGGAGTGAGTGGGCTCACCCGGGGAGCGCTGGGGTCCCATGGGAGAGCAGGAGACGAGATGCTCTCTTCTCGCACCCAAACTCCAGAGGAGGGGCTGGGAGTGGGAGAGAAAGGAGACTGTTCTCTCGCGCTCTGTGAGCTATTGGCGAAACGCACCGATCCTGCGAGCTGGAAGGCATAGTGTCCCAGACTGGCAGTGTTCGGGCTATCACATCCGGAGAAGGGGAAAAATGCTCTTTCACTGAGGTTTTGATGCCGTTTTTTTTTACGCCGTTAAATGAAGTGAATGAATTCCGGAGCTCATGCTCAGTCCTGGATCGGAACCATCCTTGTGCAGCCGGGCCAGCGCCTGCGCTTAGTAGCGCTGGTAGGTGGCCATAGCATGCATGGTGAGGGCGAAGGCGCACGCAGCACACTGTGTGAGATTACTGTGCCCATCCAGGAAAAAGGGGATGGGGAGGCTTAGAAGGTCTTGCCTTCATCCTCCACATCACACCTCTGTAATCGGTCCGGTCGCGGGGCTGGGGCATAAACCATCTCCAGAGCCACGGCCGAAGCAGCCTGGGGAAGCACAGCCACAAATCTGCTTCTAGATTCGACGCCGCACTCATCATCCCGGAGGGAGAGAGCGGGTTCGAATCCTCAACAGACCTTGACAGCCCACCCTCCAAGGATGGTGAGGATGGAAACGCACGCAGACCGGGCAGAAAAAAAGTGCCCTCAAGACTGCGTGAGTTTACTGTGCACTTCCGGTAAGAAGGGGACGCGAGGCTTTGAAGGTCTCGCCTCCTTATATCCTCCACATAACACCCATCTAGTCGGTCCAGCCGCGGGGCTGGGGGATAAACCATCACCAGACCCACGGCCGAAGCAGCCCGAGAAAGCACAGTCATCATGTCTGCTTTTTAGATGCCAACGCCGCGCTCTCCACCCCGGAAGGAAGGGAGCGAGCGGGTTCGCATACTCATCAGACAATGACAGCCCATTCTTCGATGCAGTGATGGACATTTGAACCTCAGTGTCATCATGTGAGAGAGCGACCATCCAAGGACGGAGCGCTTCTCTTCACCTGAAGCTTGGATGGAGCGCGTGGAGGAGCGAGAGGTCCGCAGCCCGAGGGCGGCGGATTTACTCCCACTGTAACCCTCAGATCTGCCCGAGTGCCAACCGCAGTGCGGGTGACAACTGGGGTGCGTCGTTCTTTTGCAAGAGCGAGCCGCGATCTTAACTGTGCAACAGACATGACATCACAGTGATGGCATGCACTGCCAGCAAGCACTGCATTAACATGCTGGACCCCCAGACATGAAACGCTGTGCTCGTGCCCATCATCCGGGGACAGGAAACCACTGCATGATTGGTTTCTGACGAAATCCCCATAGTGGAAGTTTCCACATAGCATTGGAGTTCTCCATCTGAAGGGGAACTTCTGGACACTGTTAACATAGGGCTTCCTTTTGGCACAGTACAGTTTTAACTGGAATTTGTGGCTGTAACAACATATTGTGGTACTTGACAAAGGTTTGCCAAAGTAATCCTGAGCCAATATTGTGAGATCGCTCATAGATAAATTGCAATTACTGATGCTGTACTGCCTGAGGGATCAGAGATCACGGTTGTTTAGCTTAGGCTTGCATCCTTGTCCTTTACACACTGAAACTCCTCCAAATTTCTTGTATCTTCGAATTATGTTACACACTGTTGAAGGTGAAATATTCAAATGTCTGCCTTTTTTTCTTTGAGAAAAATTATTTTTAAACATTCAATAATTTTCTCATGTGTTTGTTGGCAAACTGGCAATCCTCACCCCAGCTTTGCTCCTAAAGACTACATCTTTCTTGGAGACTGCTTTTGTACCAAATTATAATTGCACCTGTTGACATCTCCTGTTTCAAATCACATCACTATCTAACCAGTTTACCTGATTATTATCCCTAAATATATTTTATTTCTAGTTTATTTTGGAAAAAAGACAATAAAAATCATGGGGAACATATTAAATAATGTTTGTTGTATTGTCTGTAATGAAATTCAAGTCAGTTTATTTGTGTTTACTTTTTCTGATTCATTGTTGTATTATAAATCTTTTTTAATAATTTTCTTTCGCACAGAATTATTAAGTATTGACTGTCACAACTGAACATTAAAACCAGTGTCACATTAACACTTCATGTCAATAGCGGTGGACTGACCACTGTGGACAATGTGCACCATCAAAGTCAAGCACTGAACATCCTTGTTAGTACATCCTTATTATTGCTTGACCTCAGAGCCAAGCTTTTCCATTTTAATTTTTATAGTAAGGGTGTAATTCTTTACAGATGTTTTGAGAGGAACAGTGTATCAACCCAGACCGAGAAAATCCCTGCCCTTTGAGGCTGTTGAGGCTTATATGCGCTGTCTTTATTAGGCTGGCTGATGTAAGATGAACCACTGTGTAATAAGCAATTTCACAAGCAGACCAAAAGACAATTCTCAAAGAACCCAAGTCCACCCCCCCCCCCCCACACACACACACACACACACACTTGAACATTGTACATTTGGGCTTACCATAGACATGCTGATTTTAATCTATACAAACTTTATATTCTATCCCACTACCCCAACTCTAACCTTAAACCAAACCCATGTGTCATGCCTGGGCTCTCTCAGGAAGACAAAGGATTGCAAGAGTTATCAAACATGTAGAATTATTGATAAACATGAAGGACATAGGAAATACTGGAGACTCAGGAACGACATGGAGTGTAGTCAGACATCACTAAGAATACCGGACAACGACTAAACAACACACATGACTATAAATACACAGGACATGATGACTCTAATTGCACACAGGGGATGAACACAGGTGAAACTGGTGAACATAATGACATGGCAGGAAACAGAACAAAGGAGCACATGGGGAAGGTCACATAATGAAAACACAGGGGCCTGACACACAGTAAATTGTTTTTTATACTGTAGCGACAAATTTAGGCAACGTAGTGGCACAGAAGGTAGTGCTGTCGCCTCACAGCAAGAAGGTCACTGCTACGAGCCCCGGCTGGGTCAGTTGGCATTTCTGTGTGGAGTTTGTATGTTCTCCCTGCGTTCGCGTTGGTTTCCTCCGGGTGCTCCGGTTTCCCCCACAGTCCAAAGACATGTGGTACAGGTGAATTGGGTAGGCTAAATTGTCCGTAGTGTATGAGTGTGTACGGATGTTTCCCAGAGAGGGGTTGTGGCTGGAAGGGCATCCGCTGCGTGAAACATGTGCTGAATAAGTTGGTGGTTCATTCCGCTGTGGCGACCCCGGATAAATAAAGGGACTAAGCCATAAAGTCTAAGCTGAAGTTATTTTTATACATCAAAGTTGAACTAATTAATAAGATTATTAAACGAGAGAGTTAAAATGCATTTATTTTTATTTCAGGAACAAAATTGGCTTCGGTTTTGGTTAATATAATAATCGCTAACAAAAAAAAAAAGTTCTAATACATTTTGCAAACTTTCTCAGATTGTTAAGAAATTGTTATTTTTTTGAGATTGGTTATGTGAATGCCAAAGGAACAATGTTATATTCAGTGGTGGAAAGAGTACTGAAAAATATTAAAAGTACCATTACTTGGCTAAAAATTTAGTGCAAGTAGAGTAAAATTATCTGTTGTGAGTATAACTCAAAGTATGAGTAAAAAGTAGACCTTTCAAAAGTACTCAAGAGTAGTGAGTATTATGCTGGGAAAAGCTGAAGCATTTACATGTAGTTTGTGGATGTGTGTAAATGTAACATTCTGTAGTGCATTTAGTCAATGCCCAGCAGGCACACAACATCATAAGATGTTATTATTAGGTTAGATTTAGGTTGTGACGTCAGGTGACCAAAATTTAATGTCTAGCCAGAGTACATTGTACAATGTACAAGTACAATGTTGTTATTGGACAACATTATTTTGATGTCCAATAACAACATCAAATGACGTTGATATTTTGTTGATTATAGGTTTTGTTAGAAACTGGCCAAAAACCAACTTTGAACCAACGTCATATTGATGTCAAACTTGTCAGGTATGGCAACCAAAATCCGTCATCTGATAGACGTCATAATGGTAACGTCTACACAACGTCAAGCTGTAACATTATTAGATGTTGATGTTTGGTTGTTTTTAGGTTGGACATTAGACATTGACGTCGGCCTGACATTAAGCTCTGACATCAACCCGATTTTCATTTCCAAATAAAATGCAACATCCCCACAATTTTTCAATCTTGCTTCAAGTTGATGTTGTGTGCCTGCAGGGTGTTTAGGGCCATTTTGGTCATCATACAGTAAATATCCGTAATCTACTAATCAGTAACATGCATCTAAAAGATTTTGGACATCTTGGACGCCACTTTGGACACTTTTAACTCTTCCAAGCAGTTTTCTGTAATTATAAATCAACCATGTCTTAAGGTAGTTTATAATGATGCGATTTACCTTCTATGTACGATTTGATTGGACGGGAATCACAGGACTGACTTTTCTAATCCCCATACACAAAAAAAATAAAGTAGTGACTGCAGATTGAAGGAAAGTAGTGGAGTAAAAGTATTAATACTGCACTAAAAATGTACTCAAGCGAAAGTAAAGGTACACATTTTTAAAACTAATTAGTAAATTACAATTCCTGAGAAAAACTACTCAATTACAGTAATTTGAGTATTTGTAATTTGTTACTTTACATCACTGGTAATATTTTAGCAGTCATTGTGGGAATATTATTTTTGAATGTAAAAATATAAAACTTGATAGTATTTTCTTATTTACAAATAAAAAATATTAATGTTTTGATGTAGCTAAAACGTAAAAAAATAAATAAATAAAATAAACAACAACAAAAAAACATTCCACGCATAATGTACTGTATAAATAATAATTGTGATGTTTTAAACTATACAAGTTTTTAAAAAATGCTACGATTGTTATGGAGGAACATTTACGTCAAACCAAAGTGCATAAGTTTAGTGTGACATAATAAAAATACTAAGCAACATACCAGTACTAATTCACATTAATACTGGTGTCTAACATTAATACAGAGTTTGCCTCATAATTACTCCAATATGGCATTAGTATAAAAAATCATGTCTTTAAACTTGGGGTCTGCAGCTTTCATCTCCTTGAACTACTTGCTTCTTGTGTTACAACTCCCAAACTGAGCTTTACGAAAGTGAGCTCTTTTTCTAAAGTGGAAAGATTTGCAGAACACAAGAAAGGCCGAGTATGAGCTCGGTCTAAAGTCTGACCACAGTGGTGAATCTCCATTTGACACAGATCTGCTTTGAATAAAATCAGATTTGCTTCCCCCTAAAATTAGTATCTTAAATTACACAGTCCAAGGCACAGTGCATGAGCGCAGGAGTCTCGAAGGCTGTCCCTTCTCTCCAGAGCGTAATGAGAAACTGCTTGCAGACTGTGCTTGGTCATAAAAGCAAACACCTGCGATGTTGACACCAGGGACATCCATCTTCCTTTATCCCCACCATCAACACCCACCAGGAGAACTATTTGCTTGACCTCTTTATTATTTCCATGTGATGAAAGTGGAGACCACTGTCAGAGAGAAGAAAGCTCATCATCCCAAAATATTTTTTGCCTTCGTTTGCAAACAATACTTGTAATAATTTTCACATTATTCATTCACTAATTTTCCTTTGGCTTAGTCCCTTTATTTATCAGGGGTCGCCACAGTGGAATGAACCACCAACTTATCCAGCATATGTTTTACGCAGCGGATGCCCTTCCAGCTACAACCCATATATAATTTGTATGTATTTTTTATTTTTTAAAAGCTTAATTTTCAGCATCATTGCTCCAGAATTCAGCGTCTCTTAAAAAATCATTCTAATATGTTGATATTACTGGGGAAATATTAACAATGTTATTACTGATGTTGAAATGCTGAAATGTTGAAATGTTGAAAACTGTGATAACATATTGGGAGTATTTGGTTATTTAGGTTTCAAAAAACAGCATTTATTGATAACATAAGGTTTTTCTTAATCCATTACATATTTTAAATGTTTATTAAGTTAAAAATGTATGTGAAAATAAAAATCTAAAATTATTAGAGTAATGAATTATATTATGAGTTAACCTCCTTAACTTTATTTTTTACTTCAATAACTAACACACACACACACACACACACACACACACACACACACACAAAATTATAGTAACAATGATAATAACTTAACAGATATGGTTAAATAATGTTGTAAACACATATAAACCAAAAAAAGAAGAAAAAAAAAGAGGACATTTTTTAAATTAAATAGACATACACAAATAACCCAAATACAGCAAGAGGAGAGGAGGACTTATATTCCTGTGATACTTCCAAAGTAATTGTATCAAAATAATCTCATAATAATCACTTTTCTTGTTTTTAACCAGTCTAAGAAATTTTACAAAAACGTCAATTTCAATTAAACAATGTGAAAAAGAAGGCTGCAAATTTAAGAATTTTTGTTTGTGAATAATATATTTCCCATACAAAATAAAGTTGATGATGTAGTTCTATGGTATGTCAGTTTTACCTTTATAGTAACAAACAATATCTTGTTTAAATTAGACTTCAACATAAATTAATTATTATTATTATTAATGTTATTATTATTATTATTATTATTATTATTATTATTATTATTATTATTATTATTATTATTATTATTATTATTTTCCCACTTTAAGTGTAAGTGATGGTCAACTGGGTAATTTGAAATGTAATTACAGAAATTAATTACAGATGAAATTATGCAGGTATTTAATCAAGCAAGTAATCATAAGCATATGTAGTAATCGTAACCACCTTTTTAATTCATTATACATAACCTCTCCAAGCAAACAGTCATAATATTTAGTGGGATTGGACAGATTTTTTACAGGTGTCTACACAGAGAGATTTTGTTTACAGTTAAACAATTTATAATCTACATCTACCTTGCATATTTTACATTTCCAAAGCCCAAATCCTTTTTTTTTTCAAATAAGGGCATCCCTAAAGGGGGGTTTGGAGATGTTGTTAAGTTTTAATCACCTTTTTTTTACTCAAAGATGCATGACCGGCACACATCAGTTTTTGTTTTGTTTTTTAATAAAACTTACTCCAAATTTGGTTGAGGTTGCTTAACAATTTGTTTTCCCCCTAGACAAATGATATGCAATAATGTTGTGTTTTTTTCTCTACAAACTGCTTTTGTTGGGTCCACTAGATGAACCTGCTGACACCACTAACTAAGAGGACTCAACAGTGTTTATTTGCTTTGCATTTCAGGGGCGACAAAATGTGCAAAGTAGACTGAAAGGTGGGCTTAGAATTTACTCAGACGATCCCCAACATTTCTTCAGGAAATTGCCCTTCAAGACCAAAGCAGACACCTGAGTCCTAAACTGCAAAATGATGCTAAAAGCACTTCCTCACATCTTCTGACACAAACCTTTTGTTCTCATCCACAAAAGACTGAGAAGACTCACAGATAAAGAGAAAATCGAGAGGCAGCTAAACACTTCCCACAAAGCAGACAAGCTGAATTCTTCTTTATTATGGATAAGACATAATAACATACATGCAAATGTTTTTCATTTGATTTTAGCTTACAGTCAGGCTACATAACAACCTTTGAAAACAATAACATAATTACTGCTAACTAATGCAAATATCTTATTTATTCCCAAGGCACATGGCAATCAACAGACTCATTGAAGGGGATCAGCCTTCACAGGAGATCCAATGAGTGTAATTACATTCTAGAGTAGTTCTTACATTTAAGAAAACTATATTGACCCAACAAGCATCTAAGGCACAGAGCAGAGCCGTTTTGCTGCGGAAAGGATGTTCTGGGCTCTGTTTGCACAGTGTGATCAGTAGATTGTTAGTACAAAGGTATGGTCTGCAATGATGCGACTCTACTCAAATAAAGGTGTTTACTCTTGGATCATGTTACATCCCCCATTACTGCCAAGAAAAATCTAAAACTCGACAAATAGTCTATTTTGAAGAAAATACTTATAATGACACTATTATTGCTCTTGTGGAAAACAACTGTGAATTTTAATCAACTGAAAATGTAAAAAATAAATAAATAAATAAAAAACTGTAACCACACATATATAGCCCTGGAATTCCAACATAAATAGGTAAGTTGAGCATTGGAGCGTTTAGTCATCTGCTTGATGTTTGTTTCTCCATATTGACTGCTAAAGATGTACATGTGCTGAGTTTCACACTCTAATGCTCTTTCAAGACCAGTGAATAATGGCAGGAACATTCGAGTGTTCTTCACGCTGGTCATTGATCTAGGTTGATGACCAGAAAATAGACTGACAGAGACTTCTGAGGAGTTTAAAGAATGCCTTACACACCTGAGAGATGAACTGGGGACCATGATTGGTGACAATGTCCTTGGGCAGGCCGAAGTGGTGAAATACTTTGCGAAGTACTGTAGAGGGACACTTATGACCCGTTTGCACCAAGTATGATAACTATAAATATAAATACAATGATGAATTTATATGTGTTGCCAATGAGGAATGATAATAATGCATTTATTTTTAGTTAATGCTTTTCATTTGGCATTACCATCTTGTAACCAGCAGATGTCTTCAGTCTGTTATTAGCACATCTCACCATTGAATCTTTTCACCATTTTTTAAGCACATTGTTTTAATCAAGTCAATTTAGTGATCATGTTGAGTGTACTGAAATTAAAATAACAAGCTATTTTTACCAGCATTTTCAAAGGATGCAATATCACTAGGTACCACTGTCCGGGCCAATTTCCCTCCATCAGCCCTTACCCATCATGGCCTTCCAATCATCCCCATCCATCAAATTGGCTCTATCACTGTCTTTGCACTCCACCTATAGGTGGTGTGTGGTGAGCGCACTGGTGCCGTTGTCCTGTGGCTGCCGTCGCATCATACAAGTGGATGCTGCACACTGATGGTGGTGTGGAGAGACCCCCTTCATGACTGTAAAGCGCTTTGGGTGTATGGCCATCCACAATAAATGCACTATATAAATACAAATTACTACTTACTTAACTGAGGTACATTATTTTTCAATTTGCCACCATGGCTTGCATAACTTCTATCTATTTGTATCAGTCTTTCCCTTGGTATAATATGTTTTCTATATTTAATCATTATCTTTAAATAATCTTTGAAAAGTGGGCTTAACAAGGTCAATTGGCTTGGTGGAGATTCAGATATTTGGCTTCTCTGACATATTCCAGGTTGTGGTGATCAGTAATGACTTAAAACAGACAGTAGTCTACCTCCAGCCAGTGTCTTCACTCTTCTAGAACCAATTTAATAGTGAGAAGCTCTTGGGTCCCAATGTCGTAGACCTGCTTCATTGGGGAAAAATTCTTGGATTAGAAAGCAGGATGAAGAGTAGGAATATGTATTGTGATAGCACAGCTGCTGTTCTAATAAAGCATTAACTTCCATGATGAAAGGCTGGGAGAGATCAGGCAAGGTGAGGACAAGAGGTGTGCTGAATGCTTGCTTAAGTTGTTAGAAGGAATGAAGGGCTTCAGTGGTCCGGGACAGAGACTTGTGCTTTTGTTTGAAAAGTGATGTGAGTGGTGTGGTCCGGTGGGTGAAGTGGTGAATAAAGCAGCAATAGAAATTGTAGAATAGAAATTTTGCAGCTCACAGATAGTGGTGGGCCATTGCCAATTTCGTATCATTTTGAACTTATAATCATCCATTTGGATTCCCCCATGGCTGATTATATAGCTGATTATATAACTGGATAGTGATTCTGTGGAACAAACACTTCTGTGCTTTAAGGTAGAGATGCTCTTTCCTGAGCTTTTCTAGGACCTCCATGACATGGGGATGATGGTCATCAGTGTAGATCACTTTACTCTTAAAGTTCTGGAAGACAAACAAGCAGTTGGTTAGGCCATACAGCATTGCCTGAAATTCAAAGTGGCCATCAGGTGTGATGAATGCCACTTATCTGTAAGTCCACCTTAAGGAAAGATATGTTCTCCACAGTGTTCCTCCAAAGATGTGGGTTTTAATAAAGGAGGATACATGAAAATGACAGTTTAGCAGTCTAGCTGTGCCAGCGTACAAAACCCGATGATGTATTCACTCATGGGATGATTTCCATTGATGTAGGCAGAAGAACTATTTGGAAATCTACAGGTCACTGAAAGAGTAGCTAAAAGCCTATTTAAAGTTCAAGGAATCCAAAGCATTGACAGTCAGACTCTGTACATTCTACAGGGTGTATGACCATGGAAAAATGTGGCCAGCTCTGAGGAGGTGATAAATGCTACTTTTGAGTGTTCTGTGGTGAATTAATGCAACTGCATTCTGAAGAATAGTGAGAACCATAGTCAGAAATCCCAAGAGAATCTGAGGGTTGTCTCCCCTAAAAATATAAAAATTAAAACCACACTGTGTATTACAAATAACATTTTATACTTTAGCTAATTTTATAAGGAAAAAAAACACATAAATGGCGCTAAAATGTGTTAAGTTGAAAAACACTTTCAAACATTATTTTTTTTTTATTTGCCCCTTCCCTTATTCACAGTATTTTATTCATTTAA